>NW_025748659.1:0-22500 GCF_021184085.1 Oncorhynchus gorbuscha
AATCATCATTTAGCCTTCCCCACCTGTTCCCGATCCTTTCCCTGATTAGACTCCCTATTTATTCCTTTGTTATCCGTTCCTGTTCCATCGGTTCCTTGTTTTGTATTCCATGCTGTGATTGCGTTTCGCCCTGTCCTGTCGTGTTTTTTGCCGTGATTGTGTATCACCCTGTCCTGTCGTGTTTTGTGCCTTCTTCAGACGCTGCGTGTGAGCAGGTGTCTCAGTTGACTACGGCCTGCGCCTACCCGGCGACCTGCAGTCTGTGGCCGCTTTTTCCAGTTGTTTTCCCTCTACTAATCTAGAGGATTTCAGTTATTCGGTTTTGAACATTAATAAACTCTGTTTCTGTTAAGTCGCGTTTGGGTCCTCCTTCACCTGCATGACAGAAGGAACCGATCAAAGAATGGACCCAGCGACTTCAGACGCTCGTTACACTGCCGTCGAGATCCAAGGAGCCATGCTCGGCAGACACGAGCAGGAATTGTCTGCTGCTCGTCATGCCGTGGAGAACCTGGCCGCTCAGGTTTCCGACCTCTCTGGACAGTTCCAGAGTCTACGTCTCGTGCCACCTGTTACTCCCTGGCCTGCCGAGCCTCCTGAACCCAGGGTTAATAACCCACCTTGCTACTCCGGGCAGCCCACTGAGTGCCGCTCCTTTCTCACGCAGTGTGAGATTGTGTTCTCTCTCCAACCCCACACATACTCTAGAGAGAGAGCTCGGGTTGCTTTCGTCATTTCACTCCTTACTGGCCGGGCTCGAGAATGGGGCACAGCTATCTGGGAGGCAAGGGCTGATTGCTCTAACAGATTCCAGAACTTTAAGGAGGAGATGATTCGGGTTTTTGACCGTTCAGTTTTTGGTGAGGAGGCTTCTAGGGCCCTGGCTTCCTTATGCCAAGGTGAACGGTCCATAACGGATTATTCCATTGAGTTTCGCACTCTTGCTGCCTCTAGTGAGTGGAACGAGCCGGCGCTGCTCGCTCGTTTTCTGGAGGGACTCACGCAGTGGTTAAGGATGAGATTCTCTCCCGGGAGGTTCCTTCAGATGTGGACTCCTTGATTGCTCTCGCCATCCGCATAGAACGACGGGTAGATCTTCGTCACCGGGCTCGTGGAAGAGAGCTCGCATCAACGGTGTTTCCCTGCTCCGCATCGCAACCATCTCCCTCTGGCTTTGAGACTGAGCCCATGCAGCTGGGAGGATTCGCATCTCGAATAAGGAGAGGGAACAGAGGATCACCAACCGCCTGTGCCTCTATTGCGGAGTTGCTGGACATTTTGTTATTTCATGTCCAGTAAGAGGCCAGAGCCCATCAGTAAGCGGAGGGCTACTGGTGAGCGCTACTACTCAGGTCCCTTCATCTAGATCTTGTACTACTATGTCGGTCCATCTACGCTGGACCGGTTCGGGTGCTACATGCAGTGCTTTGATTGACTCTGGGGCTGAGGGTTGTTTCATGGACGAAGCATGGGCTCGGAAACATAACATTCCTTTCAGACCGTTAGACAGGCCTACGCCCATGTTTGCCTTAGATGGTAGTCATCTTCCCAGTATCAAATTTGAGACACTACCTTTAACTCTCACAGTATCTGGTAACCACAGTGAGACTATGTTTTTTTGATTTTCCGTTCACCGTTTACACCTGTTGTTTTGGGTCACCCCTGGCTTGTAAGTCATAATCCTTCTATTAATTGGTCTAGTAATTCTATCCTATCCTGGAACGTTTCTTGTCATGTGAAGTGTTTAATGTCTGCCATCCCTCCCATTTCTTCTGTCCCTACTTCTCAGGAGGAACCTGGCGATTTGACAGGAGTGCCGGAGGAATATCATGATCTGCGCACGGTCTTCAGTCGGTCCCGAGCCAACTCCCTTCCTCCTCACCGGTCGTATGATTGTAGTATTGATCTCCTTCCGGGGACCACTCCTCCTCGAGGTAGACTATACTCTGTCGGCTCCCGAACGTAAGGCTCTCGAGGATTATTTGTCTGTGTCTCTTGACGCCGGTACCATAGTGCCTTCTTCCCCTCTCCGGCCGGGCGGGGTTCTTTTTGTTAAGAAGAAGGACGGTACTCTGCGCCCCTGCGTGGATTATCGAGGGCTGAATGACATAACGGTTAAGAATCGTTATCCGCTTCCCTTATGTCATCAGCCTTCGAGATTCTGCAGGGAGCCAGGTGCTTTACTAAGTTGGACCTTCGTAACGCTTACCATCTCGTGCGCATCAGAGAGGGGGACGAGTGGAAAACGGCGTTAATACTCCGTTAGGGCATTTTGAGTACCGGGTTCTGCCGTTCGGTCTCGCCAATGCGCCAGCTGTTTTTCAGGCATTAGTTAATGATGTTCTGAGAGACATGCTGAACATTTTTGTTTTTGTCTATCTTGACGATATCCTGATTTTTTCTCCGTCACTCGAGATTCATGTTCAGCACGTTCGACGTGTTCTACAGCGCCTTTTAGAGAATTGTCTCTACGTAAAGGCTGAGAAGTGCTCTTTTCATGTCTCCTCCGTTACTTTTCTCGGTTCCGTTATTTCCGCTGAAGGCATTCAGATGGATTCCGCTAAGGTCCAAGCTGTCAGTGATTGGCCCGTTCCAAGGTCACGTGTCGAGTTGCAGCGCTTCTTAGGTTTCGCTAATTTCTATCGGCGTTTCATTCGTAATTTCGGTCAAGTTGCTGCCCCTCTCACAGCTCTTACTTCTGTCAAGACGTGTTTTAAGTGGTCCGGTTCCGCCCAGGAGCTTTTGATCTTCTAAAAGAACGTTTTACGTCCGCTCCTATCCTCGTTACTCCTGACGTCACTAGACAATTCATTGTCGAGGTTGACGCTTCAGAGGTAGGCGTGGGAGCCATTCTATCCCAGCGCTCCCAGTCTGACGATAAGGTTCATCCTTGCGCTTATTTTTCTCATCGCCTGTCGCCATCTGAGCGCAACTATGATGTGGGTAACCGTGAACTGCTCGCCATCCGCTTAGCCCTAGGCGAATGGCGACAGTGGTTGAGGGGGCGACCGTTCCTTTTGTCGTTTGGACAGACCATAAGAACCTTGAGTACATCCGTTCTGCCAAACGACTTAATGCCCGTCAAGCTCGTTGGGCGTTGTTTTTCGCTCGTTTCGAGTTTGTGATTTCTTACCGTCCGGGTAGCAAGAACACCAAGCCTGATGCCTTATCCCGTCTGTTTAGTTCTTCTGTGGCTTCTACTGATCCCGAGGGGATTCTTCCTTATGGGCGTGTTGTCGGGTTAACAGTCTGGGGAATTGAAAGACAGGTTAAGCAAGCACTCACGCACACTGCGTCGCCGCGCGCTTGTCCTAGTAACCTCCTTTTCGTTCCTGTTTCCACTGCCTGGCTGTTCTTCAGTGGGCTCACTCTGCCAAGTTAGCGGGTCATCCCGGTGTTCGAGGCACTCTTGCGTCTATTCGCCAGCGCTTTTGGTGGCCGACTCAGGAGCGTGACACGCGCCGTTTCGTGGCTGCCTGTTCGGACTGCGCGCAGACTAAGTCGGGTAACTCTCCTCCTGCCGGTCGTCTCAGACCGCTCCCATTCCTTCTCGACCATGGTCTCACATTGCCTTAGACTTCATTACCGGTCTGCCTTTGTCTGCGGGGAAGACTGTGATTCTGACGGTTGTCGATAGGTTCTCTAAGGCGGCACATTTCATTCCCCTCGCTAAACTTCCTTCCGCTAAGGAGACGGCACAAATCATTATTGAGAATGTATTCAGAATTCATGGCCTCCCGTTAGACGCCGTTTCAGACAGAGGTCCGCAATTCACGTCACAGTTTTGGAGGGAGTTCTGTCGTTTGATTGGTGCGTCCGTCAGTCTCTCTTCCGGGTTTCATCCCCAGTCTAACGGTCAAGCAGAGAGGGCCAATCAGACGATTGGTCGCATACTACGCAGCCTTTCTTTCAGGAACCCTGCGTCTTGGGCAGAACAGCTCCCTGGGCAGAATACGCCACACCCGCTTCCTTCGTCTGCTACCGGGTTATCTCCGTTTCAGAGTAGTCTGGGTTACCAGCCTCCTCTGTTCTCATCCCAGCTTGCCGAGTCCAGCGTTCCCTCCGCTCAAGCGTTTGTCCAACGTTGTGAGCGCACCTGGAGGAGGGTGAGGTCTGCACTTTGCCGTTACAGGGCACAGACGGTGAGAGCCGCCAATAAACGCAGGATTAAGAGTCCAAGGTATTGTTGCGGCCAGAGAGTGTGGCTTTCCACTCGCAACCTTCCTCTTACGACAGCTTCTCGTAAGTTGACTCCGCGGTTCATTGGTCCGTTCCGTGTCTCCCAGGTCGCCAATCCTGTCGCTGTGCGACTGCTTCTTCCGCGACATCTTCGTCGCGTCCATCCTGTCTTCCATGTCTCCTGTGTTAAGCCCTTTCTTCGCACCCCCGTTCGTCTTCCCTCCCCCTCCCCGTCCTTGTCGAGAGCGCACCTATTTACAAGGTACATAAAATTATGGACATGCGTTTCGGGACGGGGTCACCAATACCTAGTGGATTGGGAGGGTTACGGTCCTGAGGAGAGGAGTTGGGTTCCGTCTCGGGACGTGCTGGACCGTTCGCTCATCGATGATTTCCTCCGTTGCCGCCAGGATTCCTCCTCGAGTGCGCCAGGAGGCGCTCGGTGAGTGGGGGTACTGTCATGTTTGTCATTTATTGTCATGTCTTGTCCCTGTGCTCCCCATGCTATTCGTTTCCCTCTGCTGGTCTTGTTTGGTTCTATCCCTCTCTCTCCCCTCCCCTTTCACTCTCTCGCTCTCTCTTCTCTCTGTCGTTCCGTTCCTGCTCCCAGCTGTTCCTATTCCCCTAATCATCATTTAGCCTTCCCACACCTGTTCCCGATCCTTTCCCCTGATTAGACTCCCTATTTATTCCTTTGTTATCCGTTCCTGTTCCATCGGTTCCTTGTTTTGTATTCCATGCTGTGATTGCGTTTCGCCCTGTCCTGTCGTGTTTTTTGCCGTGATTGTGTATCACCCTGTCCTGTCGTGTTTTGTGCCTTCTTCAGACGCTGCGTGTGAGCAGGTGTCTCAGTTGACTACGGCCTGCGCCTACCCGAAGCGACCTGCAGTCTGTGGCCGCTTTTCCAGTTGTTTTCCCCTCTACTAATCTAGAGGATTTCAGTTATTCGGTTTTGAACATTAATAAACTCTGTTTCTGTTAAGTCGCGTTTGGGTCCTCCTTCACCTGCATGACAGGAAATTCTGTATGTGTACATTTTTTATTGTTTATTTATTGTTTATTTCAACAAAGTGTTTATTATCTACTTCACTTGCTTTGTCAATGTAAACACCTGTTTCCCAAGTCAATAAAGACCCTTGAGAATTGAGAGTCAGAGAGAGAGACACAAAGACAGAGAGAATGAGGGAAGGAAGATGGTCCTGTGACTCCAGCTACTCTGATATATGACTCCATTAAACCCTTTCTGTGTGTTTGTAAACAGCTGCTCCCAGTTGAATGTGTTGAGAGTCAGAGAGAGAGAGACAAAGACAGAGAGATGGTCCTGTGACTCCAGCTACTCTGATATATGACTCCATTAAACCCTTTCTGTGTGTTTGTTAACAGCTGCTCCCAGTTGAATGTGTTGAGAGTCAGAGAGAGAGAGACAAAGACAGAGAGATGGTCCTGTGACTCCAGCTACTCTAATATATGACTGCTAATGTGTCTATTCCACAGTTACAGCTGCTGTAGTGCTGTGTTCCATCGGTACTTTGGTGCATCGTCAGCAGAAGGGAATGTGTGGGTCACACTGCCCCCTACAGGATTTTGTAAGAACTACACCAATTTACCTGAATCAGACAGTGGTACTGTAACACACACACAGGCACACACACACACGCACGCACGCACGCACGCACGCATGCACGCACGCACGCACACACACACACACACACACACACACACACACACACACACACACACACACACACACACACACACACACACACACACACACACGCCACTACAGTAGGATGACGTAATCCCAAACAATAGTCTCTCCTCCTCTCCTCCGTCTCCCTACAGAGCTCCAGCAGCCTCTCTTTCTCTAATAAGAAAATGGACTCTATCTAAACCTCTAGAGACATTAGAGGCTCTGGTCTCTATCTAAACCTCTAGAGACATTAGAGACTCTAGATTACATTAGAGACTCTAGATTACATTAGAGACTCTAGATTACATTAGAGGCTCTGGACTCTATCTAAACCTCTAGATTACATTAGAGGCTCTGGGCTGTATCTAAACCTCTAGATTACATTAGAGGCTCTAGATTACATTAGAGGCTCTGGACTCCATCTAAACCTCTAGAGACATTAGAGGCTCTGGACTCTATCTAAACCTCTAGAGACATTAGAGGCTCTGGACTCTATCTAAACCTCTAGATTACATTAGAGCCTCTAGATTACATTAGAGGCTCTGGACTCTATCTAAACCTCTAGATTACATTAGACCTCTGGACTGTATCTAAACCTCTAGAGACATTAGAGGCTCTGGTCTCTATCTAAACCTATAGATTACATTAGAGTCTCTGGACTCTATCTAAACCTCTAGATTACATTAGAGGCTCTGGACTCTATCTAAACCTCTAGAGACATTAGAGACTCTAGATTACATTAGAGACTCTAGATTACATTAGAGGCTCTAGATTACATTAGAGGCTCTGGACTCTATCTAAACCTCTAGATTACATTAGAGGCTCTGGGCTGTATCTAAACCTCTAGATTACATTAGAGGCTCTAGATTACATTAGAGGCTCTGGACTCCATCTAAACCTCTAGAGACATTAGAGGCTCTGGACTCTATCTAAACCTCTAGAGACATTAGAGGCTCTGGACTCTATCTAAACCTCTAGATTACATTAGAGGCTCTAGATTACATTAGAGGCTCTGGACTCTATCTAAACCTCTAGATTACATTAGAGGCTCTGGACTCTATCTAAACCTCTAGATTACATTAGAGACTCTGGACTGTATCTAAACCTCTAGAGACATTAGAGGCTCTGGTCTCTATCTAAACCTATAGATTACATTAGAGTCTCTGGACTCTATCTAAACCTCTAGATTACATTAGAGGCTCTGGACTCTATCTAAACCTCTAGATTACATTAGAGGCTCTGGACTATATCTAAATCTCTAGAGACATTAGAGGCTCTGGCCTCTATCTAAACCTCTAGAGACATTAGAGGCTCTGGACTCCATCTAAACCTCTAGATTACATTAGAGGCTCTGGACTCTATCTAAACCTCTAGATTACATTAGAGGCTCTTGTCTCTATCTAAACCTCTAGAGACATTAGAGGCTCTGGACTCTATCTAAACCTCTAGATTACATTAGAGGCTCTGGACTCTATCTAAACCTCTAGAGACATTAGAGGCTCTGGACTCTATCTAAACCTCTAGATTACATTGGAGGCTCTGGACTCTATCTAAACCTCTAGATTACATTAGAGGCTCTGGACTCTATCTAAACCTCTAGAGACATTAGAGGCTCTAGATTACATTAGAGGCTCTGGACTCTATCTAAACCTCTAGAGACATTAGAGGCTCTGGACTCTATCTAAACCTCTAGAGACATTAGAGGCTCTGGACTCTATCTAAACCTCTAGATTACATTAGAGACTCTGGACTGTATCTAAACTTCTAGAGACATTAGAGGCTCTGGTCTTTATCTAAACCTCTAGATTACATTAGAGGCTCTGGACTCTATCTAAACCTCTAGATTACATTAGAGGCTCTGGACTCTATCTAAACCTCTAGAGACATTAGAGGCTCTAGATTACATTAGAGGCTCTGGACTCTATCTAAACCTCTAGAGACATTATAGGCTCTGGACTCTATCTAAACCTCTAGATTAACATTAGAGGCTCTGGACTCTATCTAAACCTCTAGATTACATTAGAGGCTCTGGACTCTATCTAAACCTCTAGATTACATTAGAGACTCTGGACTGTATCTAAACCTCTAGAGACATTAGAGGCTCTGGTCTCTATCTAAACCTCTAGATTACATTAGAGGCTCTGGACTCTATCTAAACCTCTAGATTACATTAGAGGCTCTGGACTCTATCTAAACCTCTAGAGACATTAGAGGCTCTAGATTACATTAGAGGCTCTGGACTCTATCTAAACCTCTAGAGACATTAGAGGCTCTGAACTCTATCTAAACCTCTAGAGACATTAGAGGCTCTGGACTCTATCTAAACCTCTAGATTACATTAGAGGCTCTGGTCTGTATCAAACCTCTAGAGACATTAGAGGCTCTGGACTCTATCTAAACCTCTAGATTACATTAGAGGCTCTGGACTCTATCTAAACCTCTAGATTACATTAGAGGCTCTGGCCTCTATCTAAACCTCTAGAGACATTAGAGGCTCTGGATTCTATCTAAACCTCTAGAGACATTAGAGGCTCTGGACTCTATCTAAACCTCTAGAGACATTAGAGACTCTAGATTACATTAGAGACTCTAGATTACATTAGAGACTCTAGATTACATTAGAGACTCTAGATTACATTAGAGACTCTAGATTACATTAGAGACTCTAGATTACATTAGAGGCTCTAGATTACATTAGAGGCTCTGGACTCTATCTAAACCTCTAGAGACATTAGAGACTCTAGATTACATTAGAGGCTCTGGTCTCTATCTAAACCTCTAGAGACATTAGAGACTCTAGATTACATTAGAGACTCTAGATTACATTAGAGACTCTAGATTACATTAGAGACTCTAGATTACATTAGAGACTCTAGATTACATTAGAGGCTCTAGATTACATTAGAGGCTCTGGACTCTATCTAAACCTCTAGATTACATTAGAGGCTCTGGGCTGTATCTAAACCTCTAGATTACATTAGAGGCTCTAGATTACATTAGAGGCTCTGGACTCCATCTAAACCTCTAGAGACATTAGAGGCTCTGGACTCTATCTAAACCTCTAGAGACATTAGAGGCTCTGGACTCTATCTAAACCTCTAGATTACATTAGAGGCTCTAGATTACATTAGAGGCTCTGGACTCTATCTAAACCTCTAGATTACATTAGAGGCTCTGGACTCTATCTAAACCTCTAGATTACATTAGAGACTCTGGACTGTATCTAAACCTCTAGAGACATTAGAGGCTCTGGTCTCTATCTAAACCTATAGATTACATTAGAGTCTCTGGACTCTATCTAAACCTCTAGATTACATTAGAGGCTCTGGACTCTATCTAAACCTCTAGATTACATTAGAGGCTCTGGACTATATCTAAATCTCTAGAGACATTAGAGGCTCTGGCCTCTATCTAAACCTCTAGAGACATTAGAGGCTCTGGACTCCATCTAAACCTCTAGATTACATTAGAGGCTCTGGACTCTATCTAAACCTCTAGATTACATTAGAGGCTCTTGTCTCTATCTAAACCTCTAGAGACATTAGAGGCTCTGGACTCTATCTAAACCTCTAGATTACATTAGAGGCTCTGGACTCTATCTAAACCTCTAGAGACATTAGAGGCTCTAGATTACATTAGAGGCTCTGGACTCTATCTAAACCTCTAGAGACATTAGAGGCTCTGGACTCTATCTAAACCTCTAGAGACATTAGAGGCTCTGGACTCTATCTAAACCTCTAGATTACATTAGAGACTCTGGACTGTATCTAAACTTCTAGAGACATTAGAGGCTCTGGTCTTTATCTAAACCTCTAGATTACATTAGAGGCTCTGGACTCTATCTAAACCTCTAGATTACATTAGAGGCTCTGGACTCTATCTAAACCTCTAGAGACATTAGAGGCTCTAGATTACATTAGAGGCTCTGGACTCTATCTAAACCTCTAGAGACATTATAGGCTCTGGACTCTATCTAAACCTCTAGATTAACATTAGAGGCTCTGGACTCTATCTAAACCTCTAGATTACATTAGAGGCTCTGGACTCTATCTAAACCTCTAGATTACATTAGAGACTCTGGACTGTATCTAAACCTCTAGAGACATTAGAGGCTCTGGTCTCTATCTAAACCTCTAGATTACATTAGAGGCTCTGGACTCTATCTAAACCTCTAGATTACATTAGAGGCTCTGGACTCTATCTAAACCTCTAGAGACATTAGAGGCTCTAGATTACATTAGAGGCTCTGGACTCTATCTAAACCTCTAGAGACATTAGAGGCTCTGAACTCTATCTAAACCTCTAGAGACATTAGAGGCTCTGACTCTATCTAAACCTCTAGATTACATTAGAGGCTCTGGTCTGTATCAAACCTCTAGAGACATTAGAGGCTCTGGACTCTATCTAAACCTCTAGATTACATTAGAGGCTCTGGACTCTATCTAAACCTCTAGATTACATTAGAGGCTCTGGCCTCTATCTAAACCTCTAGAGACATTAGAGGCTCTGGATTCTATCTAAACCTCTAGAGACATTAGAGGCTCTGGACTCTATCTAAACCTCTAGATTACATTAGAGGCTCTGGTCTCTATCTAAACCTCTAGATTACATTAGAGGCTCTAGATTACATTAGAGGCTCTGGACTCTATCTAAACCTCTAGATTACATTAGAGGCTCTGGTCTCTATCTAAACCTCTAGATTACATTAGAGACTCTAGATTACATTAGAGGCTCTGGTCTCTATCTAAACCTCTAGAGACATTAGAGACTCTAGACTCTATCAAAACCTCTAGAGACATTAGAGGCTCTGGACTCTATCTAAACCTCTAGATTACATTAGAGACTCTAGATTACATTAGAGGCTCTGGTCTCTATCTAAACCTCTAGAGACATTAGAGGCTCTGGACTCTATCAAAACCTCTAGATTACATTATAGGCTCTGGACTCTATCTAAACCTCTAGATTACATTAGAGACTCTAGACTCTATCTAAACCTCTAGATTACATTAGAGACTCTAGATTACATTAGAGGCTCTGGACTCTATCTAAACCTCTAGATTACATTAGAGACTCTAGATTACATTAGAGGGTCTGGACTCTATCTAAACCTCTAGAGACATTAGAGACTCTAGATTACATTAGAGGCTCTAGATTACATTAGAGGCTCTAGACTCTATCTAAACCTCTAGAGACATTAGAGGCTCTGGACTCTATCTAAACCTCTAGAGACATTAGAGGCTCTGGACTCTATCTAAACCTCTAGATTACATTAGACTCTATCTAAAACTCTAGAGACATTAGAGGCTCTGGACTCTATCTAAACCTCTAGAGACATTAGAGGCTCTTATCTAAACCTCTAGATTACATTAGAGGCTCTGGACTCTATCTAAACCTCTAGATTACATTAGAGACTCTAGATTACATTAGAGGCTCTGGACTCTATCTAAACCTCTAGAGACATTAGAGACTCTAGATTACATTAGAGGCTCTAGATTACATTAGAGGCTCTAGACTCTATCTAAACCTCTAGAGACATTAGAGGCTCTGGACTCTATCTAAACCTCTAGAGACATTAGAGGCTCTGGACTCTATCTAAACCTCTAGATTACATTAGAGGCTCTGGACTCTATCTAAACCTCTAGAGACATTAGAGGCTCTGGACTCTATCTAAACCTCTAGAGACATTAGAGGCTCTGGACTCTATCTAAACCTCTAGATTACATTGGCGGCTCTGGTCTCTATCTAAACCTCTAGAGACATTAGAGGCTCTGGACTCTATCTAAACCTCTAGATTACATTAGAGGCTCTGGACTCTATCTAAACCTCTAGAGACATTAGAGGCTCTGGACTCTATCTAAAACTCTAGATTACATTAGAGGCTCTGGACTCTATCTACACCTCTAGAGACATTAGAGGCTCTGGACTCTATCTAAACCTCTAGATTACATTAGAGGCTCTAGACTCTATCTAAACCTCTAGAGACATTAGAGGCTCTGGACTCTATCTAAACCTCTAGAGACATTAGAGGCTCTGGACTCTATCTAAACCTCTAGATTACATTAGAGGCTCTGGACTCTATCTAAACCTCTAGATTACATTAGAGGCTCTGGACTCTATCTAAACCTCTAGATTACATTAGAGACTCTAGATTACATTAGAGGCTCTGGACTCTATCTAAACCTCTAGAGACATTAGAGACTCTAGATTACATTAGAGGCTCTAGATTACATTAGAGGCTCTAGACTCTATCTAAACCTCTAGAGACATTAGAGGCTCTGGACTCTATCTAAACCTCTAGAGACATTAGAGGCTCTGGACTCTATCTAAACCTCTAGATTACATTAGAGGCTCTGGACTCTATCTAAACCTCTAGAGACATTAGAGGCTCTGGACTCTATCTAAACCTCTAGATTACATTAGAGGCTCTAGACTCTATCTAAACCTCTAGAGACATTAGAGGCTCTGGACTCTATCTAAACCTCTAGAGACATTAGAGGCTCTGGACTCTATCTAAACCTCTAGATTACATTAGAGGCTCTGGACTCTATCTAAACCTCTAGAGACATTAGAGGCTCTGGACTCTATCTAAACCTCTAGAGACATTAGAGGCTCTGGACTCTATCTAAACCTCTAGATTACAGTCTCTATCTAAACCTCTAGAGACATTAGAGGCTCTGGACTCTATCTAAACCTCTAGATTACATTAGAGGCTCTGGACTCTATCTACACCTCTAGAGACATTAGAGTCTCTGGACTCTATCTAAACCTCTAGATTACATTAGAGGCTCTGGACTCTATCTAAACCTCTAGATTACATTAGAGGCTCTGGACTCTATCTAAACCTCTAGAGACATTAGAGGCTCTAGATTACATTAGAGGCTCTGGACTCTATCTAAACCTCTAGAGACATTATAGGCTCTGGACTCTATCTAAACCTCTAGATTAACATTAGAGGCTCTGGACTCTATCTAAACCTCTAGAGACATTAGAGGCTCTGGACTCTATCTAAACCTCTAGAGACATTAGAGGCTCTGGTCTCTATCTAAACCTCTAGAGACATTAGAGGCTCTGGACTCTATCTAAACCTCTAGAGACATTAGAGGCTCGGGTCTCTATCTAAACCTCTAGAGACATTAGAGGCTCTGGTCTCTATCTAAACCTCTAGAGACATTAGAGGCTCTGGACAGCGTTGGATGAATATTCTGTTTTTAGTGAATTTATAAATGTTAAAATTAAATTGTATATTTTATAACGGAGTGCTGAATAAATCATTATGTCAGGGGGATAACATGTGGCTTAGAGATAGTTATGTTATTTGGCACAGGCTAGTCAGAATAAACACACACACACACACACACACACACACACACACACACACACACACACACACACACACACACACACACACACACACACACACACACACACACACACACACACACACACACACACACACACACACACACACACACACACACACACACACACACACACACACACACACACTCCTCACCTCCCACCTCATTGTATTTCCTTGTTTTACCTCAGCAAAACATGATGCTCTCTACCTCTCTCTCCCTCTCCTTCACTCTCTTCTCTATTCAATGTCCCCTCCCCTTCTCCCCTCCTCTCCCTCTCCTTCACTCTCTTCTCCATTCAATGTCCCCTCCCCTTCTTTTCCCTGTCTCTTTCCTCCTTTCTCGTTGTCCATTCACTGTCCCCTCTCCTCCTTCCCCTGTCCCCTCTCCTCCTTTCTCGCTGTCCATTCACTGTCCCCTCTCCTCCTTCCCCTGTCCCCTCTCCTCCTTTCTCGTTGTCCATTCACTGTCCCCTCTCCTCCTTCCCCTGTCCCCTCTCCTCCTTTCTCGTTGTCCATTCACTGTCCCCTCTCCTCCTTCCCCTGTCCCCTCTCCTCCTTTCTCGTTGTCCATTCACTGTCCCCTCTCCTCCTTCCCCTGTCCCCTCTCCTCCTTTCTCGTTGTCCATTCACTGTCCCCTCTCCTCCTTTCTCGTTGTCCATTCACTGTCCCCTCTCCTCCTTTCTCGTTGTCCATTCACTGTCCCCTCTCCTCCTTCCCCTGTCCCCTCTCCTCCTTTCTCGTTGTCCATTCACTGTCCCCTCTCCTCCTTCCCCTGTCCCCTCTCCTCCTTTCTCGTTGTCCATTCACTGTCCCCTCTCCTCCTTTCTCGTTGTCCATTCACTGTCCCCTCTCCTCCTTCCCCCCTCTAATAGAGAAAAAGAGAGGGAGACTAAAATAGTCCAGTGGCCTCCTCTTCCTCCTCCTCTTCCTCCTCCTCTTCCTCCTCTTGTTTTAGAGTGATTACTCAAAGCCCACAGTTTGACACAATGAGATCAACCCAGCTACACACAACGAATAGATTACCATACCAGGCCATCAGCAAACGGAATCCTACACACACACACACATACGCACGCACACACATATGCACGCACACACATACGCACGTACACACATACGCACGCACACACATACGCACAGACACACACACACACGTCAAGAACTGTGACATCACCAAGGTGTGATGCGTAACATTCCATGAAACCAGTCAGCATCTTTGGTCTCATTTTCTCTCCTATTTTCCATCATCTATAAACCTGTCTATCCTCTCTCCTCTCTCTTTCTCCTCTCCTCCTCTCCTCTCTCTTTCTCCTCTCCTCCTCTCCTCTCTCTTTCTCCTCTCTCCTCTCCTCCTCCCTCCTCTCCTCCCCTCTTCATCTCCTCTCTCTTTCTCCTCTCCTCCTCTCCTCTCTCTTTCTACTCTCCTCCTCTCCTCTCTCTTTCTCCTCTCCTCCTCTCCTCCTCTCCTCCCCTCTTCCTCTTCCTCTCTCCTCTCTCTTTCTCCTCTCCTCCTCTCCTCTCTCTTTCTCCTCTCCTCCTCTCCTCCCCTCCTCCCCTCTCTCTTTCTCCTCTCTCCTCCCCTCCTCCCCTCCACTCCTCCCCTCTTCCTCTCCTCTCTCTTTCTCCTCTCCTCCTCTCCTCTCTCTTTCTCCTCTCCTCCTCTCCTCCCCTCCTCCCTCTCTCTTTCTCCTCTCTCCTCCCCTCCTCCCCTCCACTCCTCCCCTCTTCCTCTCTCCTCTCTCTTTCTCCTCTCCTCCTCTCCTCTCTCTTTCTGCTCTCCTCAACTCCTCTCTTCCTCTCCCTCTCTCTCCTCTCCTCCTCTCCTCCTCTCCCCCTCCCTCCCACTCCCTCTTTCTCCTCCTCCTCTCCTCTCTCCCCTCTTCCTCTCTCTCTCTCTTTCTCCCTCTCCTCCCCTCTCCTCCCTCTTCCTCTCCTCTCTTTCTCCTCTCTCCCCTCCTCCTCTCCCTCCTCTCTCTTTCTCCTCCTCCCCTCCTCTCTCTCCTCCTCCCATCTTCTCTCCATTCTCTTTCTCCTCTCCTCCTCTCCTCCCCTCCTCCCTCTCCTCTCCCTCTCTTTCTCCTCCCCTCTCTCTCTCCTCTCTCTCCTCCCTCCTCTCTCTTTCTCCTCCTCCCCTCCTCCCTCTTCCTCTCCTCTCTCTTTCTCCTCTCCTCCTCTCCTCTCTCTTTCTGCTCTCCTCAACTCCTCTCTTCCTCTCCTCTCTCTTTCTCCTCTCCTCCTCTCCTCCTCTCCCCTCTTCCTCTCCTCTCTCCTCTCTCTTTCTCCTCTCCTCCTCTCCTCCCCTCCTCCCCTCTTCCTCTCCTCTCTCTTTCTCCTCTCCTCCTCTCCTCTCTCCTCCTCCCCTCTTCTTCTCCTCTCTCTTTCTCCTCTCCTCCCCTCCTTCCCTCTTCCTCCCCTCTCTCTTTCTCCTCTCCTCCTCCCCTCTCCTCCTCTCCTCCTCCCATCTTCCTCTCCATTCTCTTTCTCCTCTCCTCCTCTCCTCCCCTCCTCCCGTCTTCCTCTCCTCTCTCTTTCTCCTCTCCTCCTCTCCTCTCCTCCTCTCCTCCCCTCCTCCCCTCTCTCTTTCTCCTCTCTCCTCCCCTCCTCCCCTCCACTCCTCCCCTCTTCCTCTCCTCTCTCTTTCTCCTCTCCTCCTCTCCTCTCTCTTTCTGCTCTCCTCAACTCCTCTCTTCCTCTCCTCTCTCTTTCTCCTCTCCTCCTCTCCTCCTCCACTCCCCTCTTCCTCTCCTCTCTCCTCTCTCTTTCTCCTCTCCTCCTCTCCTCCCCTCCTCCCCTCTTCCTCTCCTCTCTCTTTCTCCTCTCCTCCTCTCCTCTCCTCCTCCCCTCTTCTTCTCCTCTCTCTTTCTCCTCTCCTCCCCTCCTTCCCTCTTCCTCCCCTCTCTCTTTCTCCTCTCCTCCTCCCCTCCTCTCCTCTCCTCCTCCCATCTTCCTCTCCATTCTCTTTCTCCTCTCCTCCTCTCCTCCCCTCCTCCCGTCTTCCTCTCCTCTCTCTTTCTCCTCTCCTCCTCCTCTCCTCCTCTCCTCCCCTCCTCCCCTCTCTCTTTCTCCTCTCTCCTCCCCTCTTCCTCTCCTCTCTCATTCTCCTCTCTTCCTCTCCTCTCTCATTCTCCTCTCTTCCTCTCCTCTCTCTTTCTCCTCTCCTCCTTCCCTCCTCTCCTCCCCTCTTCCTCTCCTCTCTCCTCTCTCTTTCTCCTCCTCCTCTCCTCTCCTCCTCCCCTCTTCCTCTCCTCTCTCTTTCTCCTCTCCTCCTCTCCTCCCCTCCTCCCCTGTTCCTCTCCTCTCTCTTTCTCCTCTCCTCCTCTCCTCTCCTCCTCCCATCTTCCTCTCCTCTCTCTTTCTCCTCTCCTCCTCTCCCCCCTCTTCCTCTCCTCTCTCTTTCTCCTCTCCTCTCCTCTTCTCCTCTCCTCTCCTCCTCTGATCTTCCTCTCCTCTCTCTTTCTCCTCTCCTCCTCTCCTCTGCTCCTCCCCTCATTTTATCTCCTATTTTCCATCATCTACAAACCATTGTCTATGCTCTCTCCTCCTCTCCTCCCACCCTCCTCTCCTCCCCTCCTCCCCTCTTCCTCTCCTTCCCTCTTCCTCTCTTCCACTCTTCCTCTCCTCCTCTCCTCCCCTTTTCCTCCCCTCCTCCCCTCCTCTTCCTCCCTCCCTCCCTCACGTCTCTGTTTTCTCTCTTTCTACTTTTCTCCTCTCTTAGTAACCAGCCTCTTTCTATTTCTAGCCTTCCCCCTTATCCCTTGAGTTCCCCATTTACCCTGCTCTCATTCTCCCCCTCCCCTCCTCCTCTTCCTCTTCTCTCCTCTTCCTCTCCTCTTCCCCATTTACTCCGCTCGAATTCTCTCTCGCTCCGTTCCTTTCTCCCATTTCTCTCCCTCTCCCCATATCTCTCATTATTGGCTGTTGACATGAGAAACATATGTTCACATTGTCAAAAGCAAATTAAATAAACAAAAACAACAACAACAAAACCAAAGCAAAAAACAAATTGTAGAAATGAAACATCAAGAAAAGGTTTCTCTCTCTCTCTCCCTGGATGAGGTATCAGGAGATCAGACCTCTCTCTCCCTGGCTGAGCAGGTATCAGGAGATCAGACCGCTCTCTCCCTGGCTGAGCAGGTATCAGGAGATCAGACCTCTCTCTCCCTGGCTGAGCAGGTATCAGGAGATCAGAACTCTCTCTCCCTGGATGAGGTATCAGGAGATCAGACCTCTCTCTCCCTGGATGAGGTATCAGGAGATCAGATCTCTCTCTCCCTGGCTGAGCAGGTATCAGGAGACCAGACCTCTCTCTCCCTGGCTGAGCAGGTATCAGGTATCAGACCTCTCTCTCCCTGGCTGAGCAGGTATCAGGAGATCAGACCTCTCTCTCCCTGGCTGAGCAGGTATCAGGTATCAGACCTCTCTCTCCCTGGCTGAGCAGGTATCAGGAGACCAGACCTCTCTCTCCCTGGCTGAGCAGGTATCAGGAGATCAGACCTCTCTCTCCCTGGCTGAGCAGGTATCAGGTATCAGACCTCTCTCTCCCTGGCTGAGCAGGTATCAGGAGACCAGACCTCTCTCTCCCTGGCTGAGCAGGTATCAGACCTCTCTCTCCCTGGCTGAGCAGGTATCAGGTATCAGACCTCTCTCTCCCTGGCTGAGCAGGTATCAGGAGACCAGACCTCTCTCTCCCTGGCTGAGCAGGTATCAGGAGATCAGACCTCTCTCTCCCTGGCTGAGCAGGTATCAGGAGACCAGACCTCTCTCTCCCTGGCTGAGCAGGTATCAGGAGATCAGACCTCTCTCTCCCTGGCTGAGCAGGTATCAGGTATCAGACCTCTCTCTCCCTGGCTGAGCAGGTATCAGGAGACCAGACCTCTCTCTCCCTGGCTGAGCAGGTATCAGGAGATCAGACCTCTCTCTCCCTGGCTGAGCAGGTATCAGGTATCAGACCTCTCTCTCCCTGGCTGAGCAGGTATCAGGAGATCAGACCTCTCTGTCCCTGAGCAGGTATCAGGAGACCAGACCTCTCTGTCCCTGAGCAGGTATCAGGAGACCAGACCTCTCTCTCCCTGGCTGAGCAGGTATCAGGAGACCAGACCTCTCTCTCCCTGGCTAAGCAGGTATCAGGAGACCAGACCTCTCTCTCCCTGGCTAAGCAGGTATCAGGAGACCAGACCTCTCTCTCCCTGGCTAAGCAGGTATCAGGAGACCAGACCTCTCTCTCCCTGGCTATGCAGGTATCAGGAGACCAGACCTCTCTCTCCTTGGCTGAGCAGGTATCAGGAGACCAGACCTCTCTCTCCATGGCTGAGCAAGTATCAGGAGACCAGACCTCTCTCTCCCTGGCTAAGCAGGTATCAGGAGACCAGACCTCTCTCTCCCTAGCTGAGCAGGTATCAGGAGATCAGACCTCTCTCTCCCTGGCTGAGCAGGTATCAGGAGACCAGACCTCTCTCTCCCTGGCTGAGCAGGTATCAGGAGACCAGACCTGTCTCTCCCTGGCTAAGCAGGTATCAGGAGATCAGACCTCTCTCTCCCTGGCTGAGCAGGTATCAGGAGATCAGACCTCTCTCTCCCTGGCTGAGCAGGTATCAGGAGACCAGACCTCTCTCTCCCTGGCTGAGCAGGTATCAGGAGACCAGACCTCTCTCTCCTTGAGCAGGCATCAGGAGATCAGACCTCTCTCTCCCTGGCTGAGCAGGTATCAGGAGACCAGACCTCTCTCTCCTTGAGCAGGCATCAGGAGATCAGACCTCTCTCTCCCTGGCTGAGCAGGTATCAGGTATCAGACCTCTCTCTCCCTGGCTGAGCAGGTATCAGGTATCAGACCTCTCTCTCCCTGGCTGAGCAGGTATCAGGAGATCAGACCTCTCTCTCCCTGGCTATGCAGGTATCAGGAGACCAGACCTCTCTCTCCCTGGCTGAGCAGGTATCAGGAGACCAGACCTCTCTCTCCCTGGCTGAGCAGGTATCAGGAGATCAGACCTCTCTCTCCCTGGCTGAGCAGGTATCAGGAGACCAGACCTCTCTCTCCCTGGCTGAGCAGGTATCAGGAGACCAGACCTCTCTCTCCCTGGCTAAGCAGGTATCAGGAGATCAGACCTCTCTCTCCCTGGCTATGCAGGTATCAGGAGACCAGATCTCTCTCTCCCTGGCTGAGCAGGTATCAAGAGACCAGACCTCTCTCTCCCTGGCTAAGCAGGTATCAGGAGACCAGACCTCTCTCTCCCTGGCTAAGCAGGTATCAGGAGATCAGACCTCTCACTCCCTGGCTGAGCAGGTATCAGGAGACCAGACCTGTCTCTCCCTGGCTAAGCAGGTATCAGGAGATCAGACCTCTCTCTCCCTGGCTGAGCAGGTATCAGGAGATCAGACCTCTCTCTCCCTGGCTGAGCAGGTATCAGGAGACCAGACCTCTCTCTCCCTGGCTGAGCAGGTATCAGGAGACCAGAACTCTCTCTCCCTGGCTAAGCAGGTATCAGGAGATCAGACCTCTCTCTCCCTGGCTATGCAGGTATCAGGAGACCAGACCTCTCTCTCCCTGGCTGAGCAGGTATCAGGAGACCAGACCTCTCTCTCCCTGGCTAAGCAGGTATCAGGAGATCAGACCTGTCTCTCCCTGGCTGAGCAGGTATCAGGAGACCAGACCTCTCTCTCCCTGGCTAAGCAGGTATCAGGAGATCAGACCTCTCTCTCCCTGGCTATGCAGGTATCAGGAGACCAGACCTCTCTCTCCCTGGCTGAGCAGGTATCAGGAGACCAGACCTCTCTCTCCCTGGCTATGCAGGTATCAGGAGATCAGACCTCTCTCTCCCTGAGCAGGTATCAGGAGATCAGACCTCTCTCTCCCTGAGCAGGCATCAGGAGATCAGACCTCTCTCTCCCTGGCTGAGCAGGTATCAGGTATCAGACCTCTCTCTCCCTGGCTGAGCAGGTATCAGGAGATCAGACCTCTCTCTCCCTGGCTATGCAGGTATCAGGAGACCAGACCTCTCTCTCCCTGGCTATGCAGGTATCAGGAGACCAGACCTCTCTCTCCCTGGCTGAGCAGGTATCAGGTATCAGACCTCTCTCTCCCTGGCTGAGCAGGTATCAGGAGATCAGACCTCTCTCTCCCTGAGCAGGTATCAGGAGATCAGACCTCTCTCTCCCTGAGCAGGCATCAGGAGATCAGACCTCTCTCCCTGGCTGAGCAGGTATCAGGTATCAGACCTCTCTCTCCCTGGCTGAGCAGGTATCAGGAGATCAGACCTCTCTCTCCCTGAGCAGGCATCAGACCTCTCTCTCCCTGAGCAGGTATCAGACCTCTCTCTCCCTGAGCAGGTACCAGACCTCTCATCAGGACTATAGAGATACAGGTATCAGACCTCTCATCAGGACTATAGAGATACAGGTATCAGACTTCTCATCAGGACTATAGAGATACAGGTATCAGACTTCTCATCAGGACTATAGAGATACAGGTATCAGACCTCTCATCAGGACTATAGAGATACAGGTATCAGACCTCTCATCAGGACTATAGAGATACAGGTATCAGACTTCTCATCAGGACTATAGAGATACAGGTATCAGACCTCTCATCAGGACTATAGAGATACAGCAGGTATCAGACCTCTCATCAGGACTATAGAGATACAGCAGGTATCAGACCTCTCATCAGGACTATAGAGATACAGCAGGTATCAGACCTCTCATCAGGACTATAGAGATACAGGTATCAGACCTCTCATCAGGACTATAGAGATACAGCAGGTATCAGACCTCTCATCAGGACTATAGAGATACAGGTATCAGATCTCTCATCTATAGAGATACAGGTATCAGACCTCTCATCATAGAGACAGGTATCAGACCTCTCATCAGGACTATAGAGATACAGGTATCAGACCTCTCATCAGGACTATAGAGATACAGCAGGTATCAGACCTCTCATCAGGACTATAGAGATACAGCAGGTATCAGACCTCTCATCAGGACTATAGAGATACAGCAGGTATCAGACCTCTCATCAGGACTATAGAGATACAGCAGGTATCAGACCTCTCATCAGGACTATAGAGATACAGCAGGTATCAGACCTCTCATCAGGACTATAGAGATCAGGTATCAGACCTCTCATCAGGACTATAGAGATCAGACTTCTCATCAGGTAGGTACCAGACCTCTCATCAGGACTATAGAGATACAGGAGGTATCAGACCTCTCATCAGGACTATAGAGATACAGCAGGTATCAGACCTCTCATCAGGACAGATACAGGTATCAGACCTCTCATCAGGACTATAGAGATCAGGACTATAGAGATACAGGTATCAGACCTCTCATCAGGACTATAGAGATACAGGTATCAGACCTCTCATCAGGACTATAGAGATCAGGACAGCAGGTATCAGACCTCTCATCAGGACTATAGAGATACAGCAGGTATCAGACCTCTCATCAGGACTATAGAGATACAGCAGGTATCAGACCTCTCATCAGGACTATAGAGATACACAGGTATCAGACCTCTCATCAGGACTATAGAGATACAGGTATCAGACCTCTCATCAGGACTATAGAGATACAGGTATCAGACCTCTCATCAGGACTATAGAGATACAGGTATCAGACTTCTCATCAGGACTATAGAGATACAGCAGGTATCAGACCTCTCATCAGGACTATAGAGATACAGGTATCAGACATCAGGACTATAGAGAGATCAGACCTCTCATCAGGACTATAGAGATACAGGTATCAGACTTCTCATCAGGACTATAGAGATACAGCAGGTATCAGACCTCTCATCAGGACTATAGAGATACAGGTATCAGACCTCTCATCAGGACTATAGAGATACAGGTATCAGACCTCTCATCAGGACTATAGAGATACAGGTATCAGACCTCTCATCAGGACTATAGAGATACAGGTACCAGACCTCTCATCAGGACTATAGAGATACAGGTATCAGACCTCTCATCAGGACTATAGAGATACAGGTATCAGACCTCTCATCAGGACTATAGAGATACAGGTATCAGACCTCTCATCAGGACTATAGAGATACAGGTATCAGACCTCTCATCAGGACTATAGAGATACAGGTATCAGACCTCTCATCAGGACTATAGAGATACAGCAGGTATCAGACCTCTCATCAGGACTATAGAGATACAGCAGGTATCAGACCTCTCATCAGGACTATAGAGATACAGGTATCAGACTCTCTCTCATCAGGACTATAGAGATACAGGTATCAGACCAGGTATCAGACCTCTCATC
>NW_025748659.1:25000-32120 GCF_021184085.1 Oncorhynchus gorbuscha
AGGGGGGGAGACTATATATATACAGGGGAGGAGACTATAAAGAGATATATATATACAGGGGGGAGGGAGACTATATATATATATACAGGGGAGGGGAGACTATATATATATATACAGGGGGAGGGAGACTATATATATATACAGGGGGGGGAGACTATATATATATATACAGGGGAGGGGAGACTATATATATACAGGGGAGGGGAGACTATATATATACAGGGGGAGGGGGGATACAGGGGAGGGGACTATATATATACAGGGGGGGGAGACTATATATATACAGGGGGAGGGAGACTATATATATATGCAGGGGGAGGGGAGACTATATATATATATATACAGGGGGAGGGAGACTATATATATACAGGGGAGGGGAGACTATATATATATACAGGGGAGGGGAGACTATATATATATACAGGGGGAGGGGAGACTATATATATACAGGGGGAGGGGAGACTATATATATATACAGGGGGAGGGGAGGAGGGGAGGGGAGACTATATATATATATATATATACAGGGGAGGGGAGACTATATATATATACAGGGGAGGGGAGACTATAAAGATACAGGGGAGGGGATACATATATATATACAGGGGGAGGGGAGACTATATATATACAGGGGGAGGGAGACTATATATATATGCAGAGGGGAGGGAGACTATATATATACAGGGGAGGGAGACTATATATATATATATATATACAGGGGAGGGGACTATATATATATACAGGGGGGGGAGGGGAGACTATAAATATACAGGGGAGGGGACTATATATATACAGGGGGAGGGAGACTATATATATACAGGGGGGGGAGACTATAACAGGGAGGGGATACTATATATATATATACAGGGGGAGATACTATATACAGGGGAGGGGAGACTATAAAGATACAGGAGGGGAGACTATATATATATACAGGGGAGGGGAGACTATAAAGATACAGGGGGAGGGGATACTATATATATATATACAGGGGAGGGAGATATATATATACAGGGGGAGGGGAGACTATATATATATATACAGGGGAGGAGACTATATATATATATACAGGGGAGGGGAGACTATAAAGATACAGGGGAGGGGAGACTATATATATATACAGGGGGGGGGAGACTATATATATACAGGGGGAGGGGAGACTATATATATATACAGGGGGAGGGGGACTATATATATATACAGGGGGGGGGGACTATAAATATATACAGGGGGGAGACTATATATATACAGGGGGAGGGGAGACTATATATATACAGGGGGAGGGGAGACTATATATATATACAGGGGAGGGGAGATATATATATACAGGGGAGGAGACTATATATATATATACAGGGGGGACTATATATATACAGGGGAGACTATATATATATATACAGGGGGAGGGAGACTATATATATATACAGGGGGAGGGGAGACTATATATATACAGGGGAGGGGAGACTATATATATATACAGGGGGGAGGGAGACTATATATATATACAGGGGGGGGGGAGACTATATATATATACAGGGGAGGGGAGACTATATATATACAGGGGGGAGACTATATATATACAGGGGAGGGAGACTATATATATACAGGGGGGGGGAGATATATATATATACAGGGGGGGAGACTATATATATATATACAGGGGGTGGGGAGACTATATATATAACAGGGGAGGGAGACTATATATATATATATACAGGGGAGGGAGACTATATATATACAGGGGAGGGAGACTATATATATATACAGGGGAGGGGAGACTATATATATACAGGGGGTGGGGAGACTATATATATATACAGGGGGGGGAGACTATATATATATATACTATATATATACAGGGGAGGGGAGACTATATATATATACAGGGGGGGGAGACTATATATACAG
Organism: Oncorhynchus gorbuscha; assembly: GCF_021184085.1. Lineage (NCBI taxonomy): Eukaryota > Metazoa > Chordata > Actinopteri > Salmoniformes > Salmonidae > Oncorhynchus > Oncorhynchus gorbuscha. The sequence goes on from NW_025748659.1 coordinate 26,909, forward strand.
GGGAGGAGACTATATATATACAGGGGGGGGAGACTATATATATATACAGGGGGAGGGGAGACTATATATATATACAGGGGAGGGGAGACTATATATATATACAGGGGAGGGGAGACTATATATATATACAGGGGGAGGGGAGACTATATATATATACAGGGGGAGGGGAGACTATATATATACAGGGGTATATATATACAGGGGAGGGGGATATATATATATATATACAGGGGGAGGAGACTATATATATACAGGGGGGGGGAGACTATATATATACAGGGAGGGAGACTATATATATACAGGGGAGGGAGACTATATATATATATACAGGGGGAGGGGAGACTATATATATATATACAGGGGGGAGACTATATATATACAGGGGAGGGGAGACTATATATATATATACAGGGGAGGGGAGACTATATATATATATACAGGGGGAGGGGGAGACTATATATATACAGGGTGGGGAGACTATATATATACAGGGGGGGGAGACTATATATATATACAGGGGAGGGAGACTATATATATACAGGGGGTGGGGAGACTATATATATACAGGGGAGGGGAGACTATATATACAGGGGTGGGAGACTATACTATATATATACAGGGGAGGGGAGACTATATATATATACAGGGGAGGGGAGACTATATATATATATAAGGGGGAGGGGAGACTATATATATATACAGGGGAGGGAGACTATATATATATACAGGGAGGGGGAGACTATATATATATATACAGGGGAGGGGAGACTATATATATATACAGGGGAGGGGAGACTATATATATATATGGGGGGGGGAGACTATATATATATACAGGGGAGGGAGACTATATATATACAGGGGGAGGGGAGACTATATATATATACAGGGGAGGGGAGACTATATATATATATATTATATATACAGGGGAGGAGACTATATATATACAGGGGTGGGGAGACTATATATATACAGGGGGAGGGGAGACTATATATATATATACAGGGGAGGGGAGACTATATATACAGGGGTGGGGAGACTATATATATACAGGGGAGGGGGAGACTATATATATACAGGGGAGGGGAGACTATATATATATATACAGGGGAGGGGAGACTATATATATACAGGGGTGGGGAGACTATATATATATATACAGGGGGGGGAGACTATATATATATATACAGGGGGGAGGGGATATATATACAGGGGAGGAGACTATATATATATATACAGGGGGAGGGGAGACTATATATATACAGGGAGGGGGAGACTATATATACAGGGGTGGGGAGACTATATATATACAGGGGTGGGGAGACTATATACTACTATATATACAGGGGAGGGGAGACTATATATACATGGGGAGACTATATATATACAGGGGGGAGGAGACTATATATATATACAGGGAGAGGAGACTATATATATATATAGGGGGGGGAGACTATATATATACAGGGGAGGGAGACTATATATATATACAGGGGGAGAGAGACTATATATATATACAGGGGGGGGGAGACTATATATATATATACAGGGGAGGAGACTATATATATATACAGGGGAGGGAGACTATATATATACATATATATATATATATATACAGGGGTGGGGAGACTATATATATATACAGGGGAGGGGAGACTACTATATATACAGGGGGAGGAGACTATATACATACAGGGGAGGGGGAGACTATATATATACAGGGGGAGGGGAGACTATATATATATACAGGGGAGGGGAGACTATATATATATATACAGGGGGGGGGAGACTATATATATATACAGGGGGAGGGGAGACTATATATATATATACAGGGGGAGGGGAGACTATATATATACAGGGGGAGGGGAGACTATATATATATACAGGGGAGGGAGACTATATATATATACAGGGGAGGGAGACTATATATATACAGGGGGAGGAGACTATATATATATACAGGGGAGGAGACTATATATATACAGGGGAGGGAGACTATATATATACAGGGGGAGGGAGACTATATATACAGGGGGAGATATATATACAGGGGAGGGGAGACTATATATATATATACAGGGGAGGGAGACTATATATATATACAGGGGGGGGAGACTATATATATATATATACAGGGGGAGGGAGACTATATATATATACAGGGGAGGGAGACTATATATATATACAGGGAGGGGAGACTATATATATATATATACTATATATATATATACAAGGGGAGGGGAGACTATATATATATACAGGGGGGGGAGACTATATATATACAGGGAGGGAGACTATATATATACAGGGGAGGGAGACTATATATATACAGGGGAGGGGGAGACTATATATATATATATATACAGGGGTGGGGAGACTATATATATGGGAGATATATACAGGGGTGGGGAGACTATATATATACAGGGGAGGGAGACTATATATATACAGGGGAGGGGAGACTATATATATATATAACAGGGGAGGGAGACTATATATATATATATACAGGGGAGGAGACTATATATATATACAGGGGGGGGAGACTATATATATATACAGGGGAGGAGACTATATATATACAGGGGGAGGGGAGACTATATATATACAGGGGGGGAGACTATATATATATACAGGGGGGAGGGAGACTATATATATACAGGGGAGGGGAGACTATATATATATACAGGGGGAGACTATATATACAGGGGAGGGGGGATTATATATACAGGGTGGGGAGACTATATATACAGGGGGTGGGGAGACTATATATATACAGGGAGGGAGACTATATATATATACAGGGGTGGGGAGACTATATATATACAGGGGTGGGGAGACTATATATACAGGGGAGGGGAGACTATATATATATATACAGGGGAGGGGAGACTATATATATATATATACAGGGGAGGGAGACTATATATATACAGGGGTGGGGAGACTTTATATATATATATACAGGGGAGGGAGACTATATATATATATACAGGGGAGGAGACTATATATATATAGGGGGTGGGGAGACTATATATATATATACAGGGGAGGGAGACTATATATATACAGGGGAGGAGACTATATATATACAGGGGGTGGGGAGACTATATATATATACAGGGGGGAGGGGAGACTATATATACAGGGGGGGGACTATATATATACAGGGGGGGGAGACTATATATACAGGGGTGGGGAGACTATATATATATACAGGGGAGGGGACTATATATATAGACTATATATATATACAGGGGAGGGGAGACTATATATATATATAAAGGGGGGGGAGACTATATATATACAGGGGAGGGAGACTATATATATATATACAGGGTGTGGAGAGACTATATATATATATACAGGGGAGGGGAGACTATATATATATACAGGGGAGGAGACTATATATATATATACAGGGGAGGGAGACTATATATATACAGGGGAGGAGACTATATATATACAGGGGAGGAGACTATATATATACAGGGGAGGGGAGACTATATTTCTATACAGGGAGGGGAGACTATATATATATATACAGGGGAAGGGAGACTATATATATACAGGGGGAGGGGAGACTATATATATACAGGGGAGGAGACTATACTATATATATATACAGGGGGTGGGAGACTATATATATATACAGGGGAGGGGAGACTATATATATACAGGGGTGGGGAGACTATATATACAGGGGGTGGGAGACTATATATATACAGGGGTGGGGAGACTATATATATACAGGAGAGGGGAGACTATATATATATAAAGGGGGAGGGAGACTATATATATACAGGGGAGGAGACTATATATATATACAGGGAGGGGAGACACATATATATATACAGGGGAGGAGATATATATATATACAGGGGGAGGGGAGACTATATATATATACAGGGGAGGGAGACTATATATATATGCAGGGGAGGGGAGACTATATATATGCAGGGGAGGAGACTATATATGCAGGGGAGGAGACTATAAAGATACAGGGGAGGGGAGATTATATATATCTATACAGGGGAGGGGGAGACTATATATATACAAGGGGAGGAGACTATATATATATATACAGGGGGAGGAGACTATATATATGCAGGGGAGGGAGACTATATATATATACAGGGAGGGGAGACTATATATATATATATACAGGGGAGGGAGACTATATATATGCAGAGTGGGGAGGAGGAGGGAGACTATAAAGATACAGGGAGGGGAGACTATACAGGGGGGGGAGACTATATATATATACAGGGAAGGGAGACTATATATATCTATACAGGGGGAGGGGAGACTATATATATATACAGGGGAGGGGAGACTATATATATATACAGGGGGGGAGAGGGGGAGGGGGGAGACTATATATATATACAGGGGAGGGGAGACTATAATATACAGGGGAGGAGACTATATATATATATGCAGGAGGGGGAGACTATATATATCTATACAGGGGGGGAGACTATATATATACAGGGGAGACTATATATATGCAGGGGGAGGGAGACTATATATATATATACAGGGGGAGGGGAGACTATATATATACAGGGGAGGGGAGACTATATATATACAGGGGAGGGAGACTATATATATATACAGGGGAGGAGACTATATATATACAGGGGGAGGGGAGACTATATATATACAGGGGGAGGGGGAGACTATATATATCTATACAGGGGAAGGAGACTATATATATATATATGCAGGGGAGGGAGACTATAAAGATACAGGGGTGGGGAGACTATATATATATATGCAGGGGAGGAGACTATAAAGATACAGGGGGAGGGGAGAGTTATATATATACAGGGGGAGGAGACTATATATATATATATACAGGGGAGGAGACTATATATATACAGGGGAGGAGACTATATATATATGCAGAGGGAGGAGACTATATATATGCAGGGTGGGGGAGACTATATATATACATGGAGACTATATATATACAGGGGGGGGAGACTATATATATACAGGGGAGGAGATATATATATACAGGGGGAGGGAGACTATATATATACAGGGGTGGGGGAGGAGACTATATATATACAGGGGGAGGAGACTATATATACAGGGGAGGGGAGACAATATATATATACAGGGGGGGGGAGACTATATATATACAGGGGAGTACAGGGGTGGGAGACTATATATATGGGGAGACACAGGGGGAGGGGAGACT
>NW_025748660.1:0-32108 GCF_021184085.1 Oncorhynchus gorbuscha
AGTGGAGAAAGAGAGAGTAAGGAGTGGAGAAAAAGAGAGTAAGGAGTGGGGAAAGACAGAAAAAGAGTAAGAGTGGAGAAAGACAGAAAGAGAGAGTAAGGAGTGGAGAAAGACAGAGAGAGAGAGTTATACTACTAATTTAAAATGTACATTGTAGACCCCAATCAATAGAGTTATGTGACACTGTAGACATACACAGTAAAGTAAAACAAAATCCTGGCCAGTACGGGTATCAAAGAGTTATTAGCACGACGCCTAACCAACTGAGCTAACCGGACTTGATAATGCTCACTTTACGGATTACAGACAGAAAGAGAGAGTAAAAGTGGAGAAAGACAGAAAGAGAGAGTAAGGAGAGAAAGACAGAAAGAGAGAGTAAGGAGTGGAGAAAGACATAAAGAGAGAGTAAGGAGTGGAGAAAGGAAAGAGAGAGTAAGGAGTGGAGAAAGACAGAGAGGAGAAAGAGAGTAAGGAGTGGAGAAAGACAGAAAGAGAGAGTAAGGAGTGGAGAAAGACAGAGAGAGAGTAAGGAGTGGGGACAGAAAGAGAGAGTAAGGAGTGGAGAAAGAGAGAGTAAGGAGTGGAGAAAGAGAAGAAGGAGGAGTAAAAGAGAGTAAGGAGTGGAGAAAGACAGAAAGAGAGTAGAGTGGAGAAAGACAGAAAGAGAGAGTAAGAGTGGAGAAAGACAGAAAGAGAGAGTAAGGAGTGGAGAAAGACAGAAAGAGAGAGTAAGGAGTGGAGAAAGACAGGGGAGAGATTAATGAGTGGAGAAGGACAGAAAGAGAGTAAGGAGTGGAGAAAGACAGAAAGAGAGAGTAAAGTGGAGAAAGACAGAGAGAGAGTAAGGAGTGGAGAAAGACAGAAAGAGATAGTAAGGAGTGGAGAAAGACAGAAAGAGAGAGTAAGGAGTGGAGAAAGAGAGAGTAAGGAGTGGAGAAAGAGAGAGCAAGGAGTGGAGAAAGAGAGAGTAAGGAGTGGAGAAAGACAGAAAGAGAGAGTAAGGAGTGGAGAAAGACAGAAAGAGAGAGTAAGGAGTGGAGAAAGACAGAAAGAGAGAGTAAGGAGTGGAGAAAGACATAAAGAGAGAGTAAGGAGTGGAGAAAGAGAGAAGTGGAGAAAAAGAGAGTAAGGAGTGGGGAAAGACAGAAAGAGAGAGTAAGGAGTGGAGAAAGACAGAGAGAGAGAGTAAGGAGTGGAGAAAGACAGAAAGAGAGAGTAAGGAGTGGAGAAAGACAGAAAGAGAGAGTAAGGAGTGGAGAAAGAGAGAGTAAGGAGTGGAGAAAAAGAGAGTAAGGAGTGGGGAAAGACAGAAAGAGAGAGTAAGGAGTGGAGAAAGACAGAAAGAGAGAGTAAGGAGTGGAGAAAGACAGAGAGAGAGAGTAAGGAGTGGAGAAAGACAGAAAGAGAGAGTAAGGAGTGGAGAAAAGAGAGAGTAAGGAGTGGAGAAAGACAGAGTAAGTAGTGGAGAAAGACAGAAAAAACAGAGTAAGGAGTGGAGAAAGACAGAAAGAGAGAGTAAGGAGTGGAGAAAGACAGAAAGAGAGAGTAAGGAGTGGAGAAAGACAGAAAGAGAGAGTAAGGAGTGGAGAAAGACAGAAAGAGAGAGTAAGGAGTGGAGAAAGACAGAAAGAGAGAGTAAGGAGTGGAGAAAGACAGAGTAAGTAGTGGAGAAAGACAGAGAGAGAAAAACAGAGTAAGGAGTGGAGAAAGACAGAGAGAGAGAGTTATACTACTAATTTAAAATGTACATTGTAGACCCCAATCAATAGAGTTATGTGACACTGTAGACATACACAGTAAAGTAAAAACAAAATCTCCTGGCCAGTACGGGTATCAAACCCACGACCTTCGCGTTATTAGCACAACGCTCTAACCAACTGAGCTAACAGGCCTTGATAATGCTCACTTTACGGATTACAGACAGAAAGAGAGAGTAAGCAGTGGAGAAAGACAGAAAGAGAGAGTAAGGAGTGGAGAAAGACAGAAAGAGAGAGTAAGGAGTGGAGAAAGACAGGGAGAGAGATTAATGAGTGGAGAAGGACAGAAAGAGAGAGTAAGGAGTGGAGAAAGACAGAAAGAGAGAGTAAGGAGTGGAGAAAGACAGAGAGAGAGAGTAAGGAGTGGAGAAAGACAGAAAGAGAGAGTAAGGAGTGGAGAAAGACAGAAAGAGAGAGTAAGGAGTGGAGAAAGAGAGAGTAAGGAGTGGAGAAAGAGAGAGTAAGGAGTGGAGAAAGACAGAAAGAGAGAGTAAGGAGTGGAGAAAGACAGAAAGAGAGAGTAAGGAGTGGAGAAAGACAGAAAGAGAGAGTAAGGAGTGGAGAAAGACAGAAAGAGAGAGTAAGGAGTGGAGAAAGACAGAAAGAGAGAGTAAGGAGTGGAGAAAGACAGAGTAAGTAGTGGAGAAAGACAAGAGAGAAAAAAGAGTAAGGAGTGGAGAAAGACAGAGAGAGTTATACTACTAGAGAGAGTAAGGAGTGGAGAAAGACAGAGTAAGTAGTGGAGAAAGACAGAGAGAAAAACAGAGTGAGGAGTGGAGAAAGACAGAAAGAGAGTAAGGAGAGTAAGGAGTGGAGAAAAGAGAGAGTAAGGAGTGGAGAAAGACATAAAAGAGAGAGTAGTGGAGTAGTAAGGAGTGGAGAAAGACAGAAAGAGAGAGTAAGGAGTGGAGAAAGACAGAAAGAGAGAGTAAGGAGTGGAGAAAGACAGAGAGAGAGAGTAAGGAGTGGAGAAAGACAGAAAGAGAGTAAGGAGTGGAGAAGACAGAAAAAGAGAGTAAGGAGTGGAGAAAGACATAAGAGAGAGAGTGGAGAAAGACAGAAAGAGAGAGTAAGGAGTGGAGAAAGACAGAGAGAGAGTAAGACATGAGTGGAGAAAGAGAGAGTAAGGAGTGGAGAAAGACAGAGAGAAAAACAGAGTAAGGAGTGGAGAAAGACAGAGAGAGAGAGTTATACTACTAATTTAAAATGTACATTGTAGACCCCAATCAATAGAGTTATGTGACACTGTAGACATACACAGTAAAGTAAAAACAAAATCTCCTGGCCAGTACGGGTAGAACCCGCGACGCGTTATTAGCAGAGCTCTAACCAACTGAGCTAACCGGCCTTGATAATGCTCACTTTACGGATTACAGACAGAAAGAGAGAGTAAGCAGTGGAGAAAGACAGAAAAGAGAGAGAGTAAGGAGTGGAGAAAGACAGAAAGAGAGAGTAAGGAGTGGAGAAAGACAGAAAGAGAGAGTAAGGAGTGGAGAAAGGAGAGTAAAAGAGACAGAGTGGAGAAAGACAGAAAGAGAGTAAGGAAAGACAGAAAGAGAGAGTAAAGTGGAGAAAGACAGAAAGAGAGAGTAAGGAGTGGAGAAAGACAGAAAGAGAGAGTAAGGAGTGGAGAAAGACAGAAAGAGAGAGTAAGGAGTGGAGAAAGACAGAAAGAGAGAGTAAGAAAAAAGTGAGGGAGTGGAGAAAGACAGAGACAGAGTAAGGTAGTGGAGAAAGACAGAAGAGAGAGTAAGGAGTGGAGAAAGACAGAGAGAGAGAGGAGTGGAGATAGACTAGAGAGAGTAAGGAGTGGAGAAAGACAGAGTAAGTAGTGGAGAAAGACAGAGAGAGAAAACAGAGTGAGGAGTGGAGAAAGACAGTAAGGAGTGGAGAAAGACAGAAAGAGAGAGTAAGGAGTGGAGAAAGACAGAAAGAGAGAGAGAGTAAGGAGTGGGAAAGACAGAAAGAGAGAGTAAGGAGTGGAGAAAGAAAGAGAGAGTAAGGAGTGGAGAAAGACAGAAAAGAGAGTAAGGAGTGGAGAAAGACAGAAGAGAGAGTAAGGAGTGGAGAAAGACAGAGAGAGAGTAAGGAGAGGAGAAAGACAGAGTAAGTAGTGGAGAAAGACAGAGAGAGAAAAACAGAGTAAGGAGTGGAGAAAGACAGAGAGAGAGAGTTATACTACTAATTTAAAATGTACATTGTAGACCCCAATCAATAGAGTTATGTGACACTGTAGACATACACAGTAAAGTAAAAACAAAATCTCCTGGCCAGTACGGGTATCGAACCCGCGACCTTCGCGTTATTAGCACGACGCTCTAACCAACTGAGCTAACCGGCCTTGATAATGCTCACTTTACGGATTACAGACAGAAAGAGAGAGTAAGCAGTGGAGAAAGACAGAAAGAGAGAGTAAGGAGTGGAGAAAGACAGAAAGAGAGAGTAAGGAGTGGAGAAAGACAGGGAGAGAGATTAATGAGTGGAGAAGGACAGAAAGAGAGAGTAAGGAGTGGAGAAAGACAGAAAGAGAGAGTAAGGAGTGGAGAAAGACAGAGAGAGAGAGTAAGGAGTGGAGAAAGACAGAAAGAGAGAGTAAGGAGTGGAGAAAGACAGAAAGAGAGAGTAAGGAGAAAGAGAGAAAGAGTGGAGAAAGAGAGAGTAAGGAGTGGAGAAAGACAGAAAGAGAGAGTAAGGAGTGGAGAAAGACAGAAGAGAGAGTAAGGAGTGGAGAAAGACAGAAAGAGAGAGTAAGGAGTGGAGAAAGACAGAAAGAGAGAGTAAGGAGTGGAGAAAGACAGAAAGAGAGAGTAAGGAGTGGAGAAAGACAGAGTAAGTAGTGGAGAAAGACAGAGAGAGAAAAAAAGAGTAAGGAGTGGAGAAAGACAGAGAGAGAGAGTTAGACTACTAGAGAGAGTAAGGAGTGGAGAAAGACAGAGTATTAGTGGAGAAAGTAGAGAGAAAAACAGAGTGAGGAGTGGAGAAAGACAGAGGAGAGTAAGGGACAGAAAGAGAGAGTAAGGAGTGGAGAAAGACAGAAGAGAGAGTAAGGAGTGGGGAAAGACAGAAAAGAGAGAGTAAGAGAGAGTAAGGAGTGGAGAAAGACAGAAAGAGAGAGTAAGGAGTGGAGAAAGACAGAAAGAGAGAGTAAGGAGTGGAGAAAGACAGAAAGAGAGTAAGGAGTGGAGAAAGACAGAGTAAGTAGTGGAGAAAGACAGAGAGAGAAAACAGAGTAAGGAGTGGAGAAAGACAGAGAGAGAGAGTTATACTACTAATTTAAAATGTACATTGTAGACCCCAATCAATAGAGTTATGTGACACTGTAGACATACACAGTAAAGTAAAAACAAAATCTCCTGGCCAGTACGGGTATCGAACCCGCGACCTTCACGATTATTAGCACGACGCTCTAACCAACTGAGCTAACCGGCCTTGATAATGCTCACTTTACGGATTACAGACAGAAAGAGAGAGTAAGCAGTGGAGAAAGACAGAAAGAGAGAGTAAGGAGTGGAGAAAGACAGAAAGAGAGAGTAAGGAGTGGAGAAAGACAGGGAGAGAGATTAATGAGTGGAGAAGGACAGAAAGAGAGAGTAAGGAGTGGAGAAAGACAGAAAGAGAGAGTAAGGAGTGGAGAAAGACAGAAAGAGAGAGTAAGGAGTGGAGAAAGACAGAAAGAGAGAGTAAGGAGTGGAGAAAGACAGAGAAGAGTGGAGAAAGGAGTGGAGAAAAAGAGAGTAAGGAGTGGGAGAAAGAGAGAGTAAGGAGTGGAGAAAGACAGAAAGAGAGAGTAAGGAGTGGAGAAAGACAGAAAGAGAGAAAAAGTAAGGAGTGGAGAAAGACAGAAAGAGAGAGTAAGGAGTGGAGAAAGACAGAAAGAGAGAGTAAGGAGTGGAGAAAGACAGAAAGAGAGAGTAAGGGAGTGGAGAAAGACAGAGTAAGTAGTGGAGAAAGACAGAGAGAAAAAAGAGTAAGGAGTGGAGAAAGACAGAGAGAGAGAGTTATACTACTAGAGGAGTGGGAGTGGAGAAAGACAGAGTAAGTAGTGGAGAAAGACAGAGAGAGAAAACAGAGTGAGGAGTGGAGAAAGACAGAGAGAGAGTAAGGAGTGGAGAAAGACAGAAAGAGAGAGTAAGGAGTGGAGAAAGACAGAGAGAGAGAGTAAGGAGTGGGAAAGACAGAAAAGAGAGTAAGGGAGTGGAGAGTGGAGAAAGAAGAGTAAGGAGTGGAGAAAGACAGAAAGAGAGAGTAAGAGTGGAGAAAGACAGAAAGAGAGAGTAAGGAGTGGAGAAAGACAGAGAGAGAGAGTAAGGAGAGGAGAAAGACAGAGTAAGTAGTGGAGAAAGACAGAGAGAGAGAGTTATACTACTAATTTAAAATGTACATTGTAGACCCCAATCAATAGAGTTATGTGACACTGTAGACATACACAGTAAAGTAAAAACAAAATCTCCTGGCCAGTACGGGTATCGAACCCGCGACCTTCGCGTTATTAGCACGACGCTCTAACCAACTGAGCTAACCGGCCTTGATAATGCTCACTTTACGGATTACAGACAGAAAGAGAGAGTAAGCAGTGGAGAAAGACAGAAAGAGAGAGTAAGGAGTGGAGAAAGACAGAAAGAGAGAGTAAGGAGTGGAGAAAGACAGGGAGAGAGATTAATGAGTGGAGAAGGACAGAAAGAGAGAGTAAGGAGTGGAGAAAGACAGAAAGAGAGAGTAAGGAGTGGAGAAAGACAGAGAGAGAGAGTAAGGAGTGGAGAAAGACAGAAAGAGAGAGTAAGGAGTGGAGAAAGACAGAAAGAGAGTGGAGAAAGGAGAAGGAGTGGAGAAAGAGAGAGTAAGGAGTGGAGAAAGACAGAAGAGAGAGAGTAAGGAGTGGAGAAAGACAGAAAGAGAGAGTAAGGAGTGGAGAAAGACAGAAAGAGAGAGTAAGGAGTGGAGAAAGACAGAAAGAGAGAGTAAGGAGTGGAGAAAGACAGAAAGAGAGAGTAAGGAGTGGAGAAAGACAGAAAGAGAGAGTAAGGAGTGGAGAAAGACAGAGTAAGTAGTGGAGAAAGACAGAGAGAGAAAAAAAGAGTAAGGAGTGGAGAAAGACAGAGAGAGAGAGTTATACTACTAGAGAGAGTAAGGAGTGGAGAAAGACAGAGTAAGTAGTGGAGAAAGACAGAGAGAGAAAAACAGAGTGAGGAGTGGAGAAAGACAGAGAGAGAGTAAGGAGTGGAGAAAGACAGAAAGAGAGAGTAAGGAGTGGAGAAAGACAGAGAGAGAGAGTAAGGAGTGGGGAAAGACAGAAAGAGAGAGTAAGGAGTGGAGAAAGAGAGAGTAAGGAGTGGAGAAAGACAGAAAGAGAGAGTAAGGAGTGGAGAAAGACAGAAAGAGAGAGTAAGGAGTGGAGAAAGACAGAGAGAGAGAGTAAGGAGAGGAGAAAGACAGAGTAAGTAGTGGAGAAAGACAGAGAGAGAAAAACAGAGTAAGGAGTGGAGAAAGACAGAGAGAGAGAGTTATACTACTAATTTAAAATGTACATTGTAGACCCCAATCAATAGAGTTATGTGACACTGTAGACATACACAGTAAAGTAAAAACAAAATCTCCTGGCCAGTACGGGTATCGAACCCGCGACCTTCGCGTTATTAGCACAACGCTCTAACCAACTGAGCTAACCGGCCTTGATAATGCTCACTTTACGGATTACAGACAGAAAGAGAGAGTAAGCAGTGGAGAAAGACAGAAAGAGAGAGTAAGGAGTGGAGAAAGACAGAAAGAGAGAGTAAGGAGTGGAGAAAGACAGAAAGAGAGAGATTAAGGAGTGGAGAAAGACAGAAAGAGAGAGTAAGGAGTGGAGAAAGACAGAAAGAGAGAGTAAGGAGTGGAGAAAGACAGAAAGAGAGAGTAAGGAGTGGAGAAAGACAGAAAGAGAGAGTAAGGAGTGGAGAAAGACAGAAAGAGAGAGTAAGGAGTGGAGAAAGACAGAGAGAGAGTAAGGAGTGGAGAAAGAGAGAGTAAGGAGTGGAGAAAGACAGAAAGAGAGAGTAAGGAGTGGAGAAAGACAGAAAGAGAGAGTAAGGAGTGGAGAAAGACAGAAAGAGAGAGAGTGGAGAAAGACAGAAAGAGAGAGTAAGGAGTGGAGAAAGAAGAAAGAGAGAGTAAGGAGTGGAGAAAGACAGAGTAAGTAGTGGAGAAAGACAAGAGAGAAAAGAGAGTAAGGAGTGGAGAAAGACAGAAAGAGAGAGTTATGGAGAAAGACAGAAAGAGAGAGTAAGGAGTGGAGAAAGACAGAAAGAGAGAGTAAGGAGTGGAGAAAGACAGAAAGAGAGAGTAAGGAGTGGAGAAAGACAGAGAGAGAGTAAGGAGTGGAGAAAGACAGAAAGAGAGAGTAAGGAGTGGAGAAAGACAGAAAGAGAGAGTAAGGAGTGGAGAAAGACAGAAAGAGAGAGTAAGGAGTGGAGAAAGACAGAAAGAGAGAGTAAGGAGTGGAGAAAGACAGAAAGAGAGAGTAGTGGAGTGGAGAAGGACAGAAAGAGAGAGTAAGGAGTGGAGAAAGACAGAGAGAGAGTATAGTGGAGAAAGACAGAGAGAGTAAGGAGTGGAGAAAGACAGAGTAAGGAGTGGAGAAAGACAGAGAGAGAAAAGTAAAGGAGTGGAGAAAGACAGAGAGAGATAAGGAGTGGAGAAAGACAGAAAGAGAGAGTAAGGAGTGGAGAAAGACAGAGAGAGAGAGTAAGGAGTGGGAAAGACAGAAAGAGAGAGTAAGGAGTGGAGAAAGAGAGAAGGAGTGGAGAAAGAGAGTAAGGAGTGGAGAAAGAGAGAGTAAGGAGTGGAGAAAGACAGAAAGAGAGAGTAAGGAGTGGAGAAAGACAGAAAGAGAGAGTAGGAGTGGAGAAAGACAGAAAGAGAGAGTAAGGAGTGGAGAAAGACAGAAAGAGAGAGTAAGGAGTGGAGAAAGACAAGAGAGAGTAAGGAGGAGAGAAAGACAGAGTAAGTAGTGGAGAAAGACAGAGAGAGAAAAAAGAGTAAGGAGTGGAGAAAGACAGAGAGAGAGAGTTATACTACTAATTTAAAATGTACATTGTAGACCCCAATCAATAGAGTTATGTGACACTGTAGACATACACAGTAAAGTAAAAACAAATTCTCCTGGCCAGTACGGGTATCGAACCCGCGACCTTCGCGTTATTAGCACGACGCTCTAACCAACTGAGCTAACCGGCCTTGATAATGCTCACTTTACGGATTACAGACAGAAAGAGAGAGTAAGGAGTGGAGAAAGACAGAAGAGAGAGTAAGGAGTGGAGAAAGACAGAAGAGAGAGTAAGGAGTGGAGAAAGACAGAAAGAGAGAGTAAGGAGTGGAGAAAGACAGAAGAGAGAGTAGGAGTGGAGAAAAGAGAGTATGGAGTGAGGAAAGAGAGTAAGGAGTGGGAAAGAAAGACAGTGGAGAAAGACAGAAAGAGAGTAAGGAGTGGAGAAAGACAGAAAGAGAGAGTAAGGAGTGGAGAAAGACAGAAAGAGAGAGTAGTGGAGAAAGACAGAAGAGAGAGTAAGGAGTGGAGAAAGAAAGAGAGAGTAATGAGTGGAGAAAGACAGAGTAAGGAGTGGAGAAAGACAGAGAGAGTAAGGAGTGGAGAAAGACAGAGAGAGAGTAGGAGTGGAGAAAGACAGAAAAAGAGAGTAAGGAGTGGAGAAAGACAGAAAGAGAGAGTAAGGAGTGGAGAAAGACAGAGAGCGAGAAGGAGAAAAAAGTAAGGAGTGGAGAAAGACAAAGTGGAGAAAGAGAGTAAGGAGTGGAGAAAGACAGAGTAATGAGTGGAGAAAGACAGAGATAAGGAGTGGAGAAAGACAGAAAGAGAGAGTAAGGAGTGGAGAAAGACAGAGAGAGAGAGTTAAGGAGTGGAGAAAGACAGAAAGAGAGAGTAAGGAGTGGAGAAAGACAGAAAGAGAGAGTAAGGAGTGGAGAAAGACAGAGAAAGTGGAGTGGAGAAAGACAGAAAACAGAGTAAGGAGTGGAGAAAGACAGAGAGAGAGTAAGGAGTGGAGAAAGACAGAAGTAAGGAGTGGAGTAGACCAGAGAGTGGAGAAAGAGACAGAGTGGAGAAAGAGAGAGTAAGGAGTGGAGAAAGACAGAAAGAGAGAGTGGAGTGGAGAAAGACAGAAAAGAGAGTAAGGAGTGGAGAAAGACAGAAAGAGAGAGTAAGGAGTGGAGAAAGAGGAGAAGATTAAGAGTGGAGAAAGACAGAAGAGAGAGTAAGGAGTGGAGAAAGACAGAAAGAGAGAGTAAGGAGTGGAGAAAGACAGAGTAAGGAGTGGAGAAAGACAGAGAGAGAAAACAGAGTAAGGAGTGGAGAAAGACAGAAGAGAGAGTAAGGAGTGGAGAAAGACAGAGAGAGAGAGTTATACTACTAATTTAAAATGTACATTGTAGACCCCAATCAATAGAGTTATGTGACACTGTAGACATACACAGTAAAGTAAAAACAAATCTCCTGGCCAGTACGGGTAGAAAACACGACCTTCGCGTTATTAGCACGAACGCTCTAACCAACTGAGCTAAGGAGCCTTGATAATGCTCACTTTACGGATTAGAGACAGAAAGAGAGAGTAAGGAGTGGAGAAAGACAGAAAGAGAGAGTAAGGAGTGGAGAAAGACAGAAAGAGAGAGTAAGGAGTGGAGAAAGACATAAAGAGAGAGTAAGGAGTGGAGAAAGACAGAAAAGAGAGTAAGGAGTGGAGAAAGACAGAGAGAGAGAGAGTAAGGAGTGGAGAAAGACAGAAAGAGAGTAAGGAGTAGAGACAGAAAGAGAGAGTAAGGAGTGAGGAAAGACAGTAAGCACAATTTGGAGAGAGAGAGTAAGGAGTGGAGAAAGACAGAAAGAGAGAGTAAGGAGTGGAGAAAGACAGAGTAAGGAGTGGAGAAAGACAGAGAGAGAGTAAGGAGTGGAGAAAGACAGAAAGAGAGAGTAAGGAGTGGAGAAAGACAGAAGAGAGAGTAAGGAGTGGAGAAAGACAGAAAGAGAGAGTAAGGAGTGGAGAAAGACAGAAAGAGATAGTATGAGTGGAGAAAGACAGAAAGAGAGAGTAAGGAGTGGAGAAAGAGAGAGAGAGTAAGGAGTGGAGAAAGACAGAAGGAGAGAGAGTAAGGAGTGGAGAAAGACAGAAAGAGAGAGTAAGGAGTGGAGAAAGACAGAAAGAGAGAGTAAGGAGTGGAGAAAGACAGAAAGAGAGAGTAAGGAGTGGAGAAAGACAAGAGAGAGTAAAGTGGAGAAGGACAGAAAGAGAGAGTAAGGAGTGGAGAAAGACAGAAAGAGAGAGAGTAAGGAGTGGAGAAAGACAGAAAAGAGAGTAAGGAGTGGAGAAAGACAGAAAGAGAGAGAGAGTGGAGAAAGACAGAAAGAGAGAGTAAAGGAGAAAGACAGGAGAGAGGAGTGGAGAAAGACAGAAAAGAGAGAGTAAGGAGTGGAGAAAGACAGAAAGAGAGTAAAGGAGTGGAGAAAGACAGAAAGAAGAGTAAGGAGTGGAGAAAGACAGAGAGAGAGTAAGGAGTGGAGAAAGACAGAAAGAGAGAGTAAGGAGTGGAGAAAGACAGAAAGAGAGAGTAAGGAGTGGAGAAGAGAGAGTGAGTGGAGAAAGAGAGAGTAAAGGAGTGGAGAAAGACAGAGTAAGGAGTGGAGAAAGACATAAAGAGAGAGTAAGGAGTGGAGAAAGACATAAAGAGAGAGTAAGGAGTGGGAGAAAGACAGAAAGAGAGAGTAAGGAGTGGAGAAAGACAGAAAGAGAGAGTAAGGAGTGGAGAAAGACAGAAAGAGAGAGTAAGGAGTGGAGAAAGACAGAAAGAGAGAGTAAGGAGTGGAGAAAGACATAAAGAGAGAGTAAGAGTGGAGAAAGACAGAGAGAGAGAGTAAGGAGTGGAGAAAGACAGAGTAAGTAGTGGAGAAAGACAGAGAGAGAAAAAAGAGTAAGGAGTGGAGAAAGACAGAGAGATTTATACTACTAATTTAAAATGTACATTGTAGACCCCAATCAATAGAGTTATGTGACACTGTAGACATACACAGTAAAGTAAAAACAAATTCTCCTGGCCAGTACGGGTATCGAACCCACAAACTTCGCGCATAGCACGACGCTCTAACCAACTGAGCTAACCAGCCTTGATAATGCTCACTTTACGGATTACAGACAGAAAGAGAGAGTAAGGAGTGGAGAAAGACAGAAAGAGAGAGAGTAAGGAGTGGAGAAAGACAGAGAGAGAGAGTAAGGAGTGGAGAAAGACATAAAGAGAGAGTAAGGAGTGGAGAAAGACAGAGAGAGAGTAGGAGTGGAGAAAAGACAGTGGGAGAAAAAGAGAGTATGGAGTGAGGAAAGAGAGAGTGGAGAAAGACAGTGGAGAAAGACAGAAGAGAGTAAGGAGTGGAGTAAAAGAAAGACAGAAAAGAGAGAGTAAGGAGTGGAGAAAGACAGAAAGAGAGAGTAAGGAGTGGGAAAGACAGGGAGAGAGATTAATGAGTGGAGAAGGACAGAGAGAGAGTAAGGAGTGGAGAAAGACAGAAAAAGAGAGAGTGGAGAAAAGACAGAGAAGTAAGGAGTGGAGAAAGACAGAGAGAGAGTAAGGAGTGAGAAAGACAGAAAGAGATAGTAAGGAGTGGAGAAAGACAGAAAGAGAGAGTAAGGAGTGGAGAAGAGTAAGGAGTGGAGAAGAGAGCAAGAGTAAGTAGGAGTGGAGAAAGACCGAAAGAGAGTAGTGGAGAAAGACAGAAAGAGTAGTGGAGAAAGACAGAAAGAGAGAGTAAGGAGTGGAGAAAGACAGGGAGAGAGATTAAGAGTGGAGAAGGAGAAAACAGAGTAAGGAGTGGAGAAAGACAGAGAGAGAGTAAGTGTGGAGAAAGACAAGAGAGAGTAAGGAGTGGAGAAAGACAGAAAGAGAGAGTAAGGAGTGAAAGACAGAAAGAGAGAGTAAGGAGTGAAAGAAGAGAGTAAGGAGTGGAGAAAGAGAGAGTGGAAAAGAGAGCAAGGAGTGGAGAAAGACAGAAAGAGAGAGTAAGGAGTGGAGAAAGACAGAGTAAGGAGTGGAGAAAGACAGAAAGAGAGAGTAAGGAGTGGAGAAAGACAGAAAGAGAGAGTAATGAGTGGAGAAAGACAGAGAGAGAGTAAGGAGTGGAGAAAGACAGAGAAGTAGAGTGGAGTAGTGAGTGGAGAAAACAGAGAGAGAGAAAGACAGAAAGAGAGAGTAAGGAGTGGAGAAAGACAGAGAGAGAGAGTTATACTACTAATTTAAAATGTACATTGTAGACCCCAATCAATAGAGTTATGTGACACTGTAGACATACACAGTAAAGTTTTAAAAAAATCTCCTGGCCAGTACGGGTATCAAACACGCGACCTTCGCGTTATTAGCACGTCGCTCTAACCAACTGAGCTAACCAGCCTTGATAATGCTCACTTTACGGATTAGAGACAGAAAGAGTGAGTAAGGAGTGGAGAAAGACAGAAAGAGAGAGTAAGGAGTGGAGAAAGACAGAAAGAGAGAGTAAGGAGTGGAGAAAGACATAAAGAGAGTAGGAGTGGAGAAAGACAGAGAGAGAGTAAAGTGGAGAAAGAGAAGAGAGAGTAAGGAGTGGAGAAAGACAGAAGAGAGAGTAAGGAGTGGAGAAAAGACAGAAAGAGAGAGAAAGGAGTGGAGAAAGACAGAGAGGAGAGAGTAATGAGTGGAGAAAGACAGAAAAGAGAGAGTAAGGAGTGGAGAAAGACAGAAAGAGAGAGTGAGGGGAGTGGAGAAAGACAGAGAGAGAGTAAGGAGTGGAGAAAGACAGAAAGAGAGAGTATGAGTTAGATGAGTAAGGAGTGGAGAAAGACAGAAAGAGAGTAAGGAGTGGAGAAAGAGAGAGAGTAAAGGAGTGGAGAAAGAGAGAGTAAGGAGTGGAGAAAAAGACAGGAGTGGAGAAGACAGACAGAGAGTAAGGAGTGGAGAAAGACAGAAAGAGATAGTAAGGAGTGGAGAAAGACAGAAAGAGAGAGTAAGGGAGTGGAGAAAGAGAGTAAGGAGTGGAGAAAGACAGTAAAGAGAGAGAGTAAGACAGAAAGAGATAGTGGAGAAAGACAGAAAGAGAGAGTAAGGAGTGGAGAAAGACAGGGAGAGTAAGAGTTAATGAGTGGAGAAGGACAGAAAGAGAGAGAGTAAGGAGTGGAGAAAGACAGAAAGAGAGAGTAAGGAGTGGAGAAAGACAGAGAGAGAGTAAGGAGTGGAGAAAGACAGAAAGAGAGAGTGGAGAAAGACAGAAAGAGGAGTAGGAGAGAAAGACAGAAAGAGAGTAGTAAGGAGTGGAGAAAGGAGAAAGAAAGAGAGAAGGAGTGGGGAAAGACAGAAAGAGAGAGTAAAGAGTGGAGAAAGACAGAAAGAAGAGTAAGGAGTGGAGAAAGACAGAAAGAGAGAGTAGTGGAGGAGGAGAAAGTACAGGAGAGAGAGTAAGGAGTGGAGAAAGACACAGAAAGAGAGAGTAAGGAGTGGAGAAAGACAGAAAGAGAGAGTAAGTGGAGAAAAGAGAGTAAGGAGTGGAGAAAGAGAGAGTAAGGAGTGGAGAAAGACAGAAAGAGAGAGTAGGAGTGGAGAAAGACAGAGAAAGAAGAGTAAGGAGTGGAGAAAGACAGAGAGAGAGAGTAAGGGGTAAGGAGTGGAAAGACTACTAGAGAGAGTAGGAGTGGATAAAGAAGACAGAGAGAGAGTAATGAGTGGAGAAAGACAGAGAGAGAAAAACGAGAGTAAGGAGTGGAGAAAGACAGAGAAGAGAGTAAGGAGTGGAGAAAGACAGAGAAAGAGAGAGTAAGGAGTGGAGAAAGACAGAAAGAGAGAGTAAGGAGTGGAGAAAGAGAAAGAGAGAGTAAGGACTGGAGAAAGAAGAGAGAGAGTAAGGTGGAGAAAGAGAGAGTTGAGTGGAAGACTAGAGAGAGTAAGGAGTGGAGAAAGACAGAAAGAGAGTAAGTAGTGGAGAAAGACAGAGAGAGTGGAGAAAGACAGAAAGAGATAGTAAGGAGTGGAGAAAGACAGAAAAGAGGAGTAAGGAGAGAGAGAGTAAGGAGTGGAGAAAGACAGAGCAAAGAGAGAGAGTAAGGAGTGGGAGAAAGACAGGAGTGGAGAAAGAGAGAGAGTAAGAGTGGAGAAAGACAGAAGAGAGAGTAAGGAGTGGAGAAAGACATAAAGAGAGAGTAAGGAGTGGAGAAAAGACAGTGGAGAGAGAGTAAGGAGTGGAGAAAGACAGAAAGAGAGTAAGGAGTGGAGAAAGACAGAGAGAGAGTAAGGAGTGGAGAAAGACAGAAAGAGATAGAGGGTGGAGAAAACAGAGTAAGAGAGTGGAGAAAGACAGAGAGAGAGAGTTATACTACTAAGTGGAGAAAAAGTGTACATTGTAGACCCCAATCAATAGAGTTATGTGACACTGTAGACATACAGAGTAAAGTGGAGAAAACAGAGTAAAGTCCTGGCCAGAGACCGGGTATCGAACAAAAGAAAGAGATAGTCGCGTAGAACGACGCCTAACCAACTGGAGAAAACAGGGGAGAGAGATTAATGAGTGGAGAAGGACAGAAAAGAATACTGGAGGAAGTAGAAAGAGAGACTAAAGGTGTGGAGAAAGACGGATTAGAGACAGAAAGAGACAGTAAGGAGTGGAGAAAGACAGAAAGAGATAGTAAGGAGTGGAGAAAGACAGAAAGAGAGAGTAGGAGTGGGAGAAAGACAGAGGAGAGAGGCGAGTGGAGAAAGACAGAAAGAGTAAGAGTAAGGGAGTGGAGAAAGACAGAGAGAGAGTAAGGAGTGGAGAAAGACAGAAAGAGAGAGTAAGGGAGTGGAGAAAGACAGAAAGAGAGAGTAAGGAGTGGGAAAGACCAGAAAGAGAGAGTAAGGAGTGGAGAAAGACAGAAAGAGAGAGTAAGGAGTGGAGAAAGACAGAGAGAGAGTAGGAGTGGAGAGAAAGACAGAAAGAGAGAGTAAGGGAGTGGAGAAAGACAGAAAGAGACAGTAATGAGTGGAGAAAGACAGAAAGAGAGAGTAAGGAGTGGAAAAGAAGGAGAGAGATTAAGGAGTGGAGACAAAGAGAGAGTAAGTGAGTGGACAGAAAGAGAGAGTAGAGGAGTGGAGAAAGACAGAGTAAGGAGTGGAGAAAGACAGAAAGAGAGAGTAAGGAGTGGAGAAAGACAGAAAGAGAGAGTAAGGAGTGGAGAAAGACAGAAAGAGAGAGTAAGGAGTGGAGAAAGACAGAAAGAGAGAGTAAGGAGTGGAGAAAGACAGAGAGAGATTAATGAGTGGAGACAGAAAGGAGAGTGGAGGAAGAGAAAGAGAGTAAGGTGTGGAGAAAGACAGAGAGAGAGAGTAAGTGAGTGGAGAAAGACAGAGAGAGAGAGTAAGGAGTGGAGAAAGACAGAAAGAGAGAGTAAGGAGTGGAGAAAGACAGAAAGAGAGAGTGGAGAAAGAGGAGTGGTGGGAGAAAGAGAGAGCAAGGAGTGAGGAAAGGGAGTGGAGAAAAGAGAGAGTAAGGGAGTGGAGAAAGACAGAAAGAGAGAGTAAGGAGTGGAGAAAGACAGGGAGAGAGATTAATGAGTGGAGAAGGACAGAAAGAGAGAGAGTGGAGAAAGACAGAGTGGAGAAAGACAGAAAGAGAGAGTAAGGAGTGGAGAAAGACAGAAAGAGAGAGTAAGGAGTGGAGAAAGACAGAGTAAGTAAGTGGAGAAAGACAGAGAGAGAAAAAAGAGTAAGGAGTGGAGAAAGACAGAGAGAGAGAGTTATACTACTAGAGAGAGTAAGGAGTGGATAAAGACAGAAAAGTAAGTAGTGGAGAAAGACAGAGAGAGAAAAACAGAGTGAGTGAGTGGAGAAAGACAGAGAGATAGTAAGGAGTGGAGAAAGACAGAAAGAGAGAGTAAGGAGTGGGAGAAAGTAACAGAAAGAGAGAGCAAGGAGTGAGAAAGAGAGAGAAGAGTGGAGAAAGACAGAAAGAGAGAGTAAGGAGTGGAGAAAGACAGAAAGAGAGAGTAAGGAGTGGAGAAAGACAGAGAGAGAGAGTGGAGAAAGACAGAAAGAGAGTAAAGTGGAGAAAGACAGAAAGAGAGAGTAAGGAGTGGAGAAAGACAGAAAGAGAGAGTAAGGAGTGGAGAAAGAGAGAGTAAGGAGTGGGGAGAAAGAGAGATTAAGGAGTGGAGAAAGACAGAAAGAGAGAGTAAGGAGTGGAGAAAGACAGAAAGAGAGAGTAAGGAGTGGGAAATACAGACAGAAAAAAGAGAGAGACAGAAAGAGAGGAGTGGAGAAAGACAGAAAGAGAGAGTAGAGGAGTGGAGAAAGACAGAAAGAGAGATTAATGAGTGGAGAAAGACAGAGCAAGTAGTGGAGAAAGACAGTGTGGAGAGACAAAAGAGTAAGGAGTGGAGAAAGACAGAGAGAGAGAGTTAGTACTACTAGAGAGAGTAAGAGAGTGGATAAAGACAGAGTAAGTAGTGGAGAAAGACAGTAAGAGAGAAAACAGAGGAGAGTGGAGAAAGACAGAAGAGAGAGTAAGGAGTGGAGAAAGACAGAAAGAGATAGTAAGGAGTGGAGAAAGACAGAAAGAGAGAGTAAGGAGTGGAGAAAGTGGAGAGAGTAAGGAGTGGAGAAAGACAGAAAGAGAGAGTAAGGAGTGGAGAAAGACAGAAAGAGAGAGTAAAGGAGTGGAGAAAGACAGAGAGGAGATTAATGAGTGGAGAAAGACAGAAAGAGAGAGTAAGGAGTGGAGAGGAGGGAGATTAATGAGTGGAAAGGACAGAAAGAGAGAGTAAGGAGTGGAGAAAGAGAGAGTAGGAGTGGAGCAAGAGAGTAAGGAGTGGAGAAAGACAGAAAGAGAGAGTAAGGGAGGAGAAAGACAGAAAGAGATAGTAAGGAGTGGAGAAATACAGAAAGAGAGAGTAAGGAGTGGAGAAAGACAGAAAGAGAGAGTAAGGAGTGGAGAAAGACAGAAAGAGAGAGTAAGGGAGTGGAGAAGGACAGAGTAAGTAGTGGAGAAAGACAGTAAGGTGTGGAGAAACAAAGAGTAAGGAGTGGAGAAAGACAGAGAGAGTAAGGAGTGGATACTACAGAAGAGAGAGTAAGGAGTGGATAAAGACAGAGTAAGTAGTGGAGAGAAAGACAGAGAGAGAAACAGAGTGAGGAAGGAGTGGAGAAAGACAGAGAGAGAGTAAGGAGTGGAGAAAGACAGAAAGAGAGAGTAAGGAGTGGAGAAAGACAGAAAGAGAGAGTAAGGAGTGGAGAAAGAGAGAGTAAGGAGGGAGAAAGACAGAAAGAGAGAGTAAGGAGTGGAGAAAGACAGAAAGAGAGAGTAAGGAGTGGAGAAAGACAGAGAGAGACAGGGGGAAGGATGAGTGGAGAAGGACAGAGTAAGCAGTGGAGAAAGACAGAGATTGGAGAAAACAGAGTAAGGAGTGGAGAAAGACAGAGAGAGATAGTAAGGAGTGGAGAAAGACAGAAAGAGAGAGTAAGGACTGGAGAAAGACAGAGTAAGAAAGAGAGAGCAAGGAGTGGAGAAAGAGAGAGTAAGGAGTGGAGAAAGACAGAAAGAGAGAGTAAGGAGTGGAGAAAGACAGAAAGAGAGAGTAAGGAGTGGAGAAAGACAGAAAGAGAGAGTAAGGAGGAAAGAGAGAAAGACAGAGAGAGAGTAAGGAGTGGAGAAAGACAGAAAGAGAGAGTAAGGAGTGGAGAAAGACAGAAAGAGAGAGAGTGGAGTAAGGAGAGTAAGGGAGAAAGACAGAAAGATTAATGAGTGGAGAAAGACAGGGAGAGAGATTAATGAGTGGAGAAGGACAGAAAGAGAGAGTAAGGAGTGGAGAAAGACAGAAAGAGAGAGTAAGGTGTGAGAAAGACAGAAAGAGAGAGTAAGGAGTGGAGAAAGACAGAAAGAGAGAGTAAGGAGTGGAGAAAGACAGAAAGAGAGAGTAAGGAGCTGGAGAAAGACAGAGTAAGTAAACAGTGGAGAAAGACAGTAGAGAGAAAAGAGTAAGGAGTGAGGAGTGGAGAAAGACAGAGAGAGAGTAAGGAGTGGAGAAAGACAGAAAGAGAGAGTAAGGAGTGGAGAAAGACAGAGAGAGAGAGAGTGGAAAAGACAGAAAGAGTGGGGAAAGACAGAAAAGAGAGTAAGAGTGGAGAAAGACAGAGAGAGTAAGGAGTGGAGAAAGACAGAAAGAGAGAGTAAGGAGTGGAGAAAGACAGATTAAAGTGGAGAGACAGAGAAGTGAGTGGAGAAAGACAGATAGAGAGAGAGTAAGGAGTGGAGAAAGACAGAGAGAGCGAGTAAGGAGTGGAGAAAGACAGAAAGAGAGAGTAAAGGACTGGGAGAAAGAGAAGGCAGGAGTGGAGAAAGAGCAAGGAGTGGAGAAAGAGAAGAGTGGAGAAAGACAGAAAGAAGAGTAAGGAGTGGAGAAAGACAGAAAAGAGAGTAAGGAGTGGAGAAAGACAGTAGGAGTGGAGAAAGAGAGTAAGGAGTGAGGAAAGACAGAGTAAGTAGTGGAGAAAGACAGAAAGAGAGAGTAAGGAGTGGAGAAAAAGACAGAAAGAGAGAGTAAGGAGTGGAGAAAGACAGAAAGAGAGAGTAAGGAGTGGAGAAAGACAGAAAGAGAGTAAGGAGTGGAGAAAGACAGGGGGAGAGATTAATGAGTGGAAGGACAAAGAGTAAGGAGTGGAGAAAGACAGAGAGAGTAGGAGTTAGGACTACTAGAGAGAGTAAGGAGTGGAGAAAGACAGAAAGAGATAGTAAGAGTGGAGAAGACAGAAAGAGAAAGTGGGTGGAGAAAAGACAGAGGTGGAGAAAACAGGAGTGAGGAGTAAGGAGAAAGACAGAGAGAGAGTAAGGAGTGGAGAAAGACAGAAAGAGAGAGTAAGGAGTGGAGAAAGACAGAAAGAGAGAGTAAGGAGTGGGGAAAGACAGAAAGAGAGAGTAAGGAGTGGAGAAAGAGAGTAAGTGAGTGGAAAAAGGAGTGGAGAAAGACAGAAAGAGAGAGTAAGGAGTGGAGAAAGACAGAAAGAGAGAGTAAGGAGTGGAGAAAGACAGACAGAGAGAGAGTAAGGAGTGGAGAAAGACAGAAAGAGAGTAAGGAGTGGAGAAAGACAGAAAGAGATAGTAAGGAGTGGAGAAAGACAGAAAGAGAGAGTAAGAAGAGAAAGGGAGAAAGAGAGAGTAAGGAGTGGAGAAAGACAGAGAGTAAGGAGTGGAGAAAGACAGAAAGAGAGAGTAAGAGTGGAGAAAGGAGAAAGAGTGGAGAAAGAGAGGAAGAAAGAGAGAGTAAGGAGTGGAGAAAGAAGAGAGAGTAAGGAGTGGAGAAAGACAGAGAGAAAGAGTGGAGAAAGAGAGAGAGTAAGGAGTGGAGAAAGACAGAAAAAGAGAGTAAGGAGTGGAGAAGACAGAAAGAGAGAGTAAGAGTGGAGAAAGACAGAAAGAGAGTAAGGAGTGGAGAAAGAAAGAGAGTAATGAGTGGAGAAGACAGAAAGAGAGTAAGGAGTGGAGAAAGACAGAAAGAGTAAGGAGTGGAGAAAGACAGAGAGAGAGTAAAGAGTGGAGAAAGACAGAAAGAGAGAGTAAGGAGTGGAGAAAGACAGAAAAGAGTAAGAGTGGGGAAAGACAGAAAGAGGGAAGTAAGGAGTGGAGGACAGAAAGAGAGAGTAAGGAGTGGAGAAAGAGTGGAGAAAGAGAGAGTAAGGAGTGGAGAAAGACAGAAAGAGAGAGTAAGGGAGTGGAGAAAGACAGAAAGAGAGAGTAAGGAGTGGAGAAAGACAGAGAGAGAGTAAGTGGAGAAAGAGAGAGAGTAAGGAGTGGAGAAAGACATAAAGAGAGAGTAAGGAGTGGAGAAAGACAGAAAGAGAGAGTAAGGAGGGAGAAAGACAGAGAGAGAGTAAGGAGTGGAGAAAGACAGAAAGAGAGAGTAAGGAGTGGAGAAAGACAGAGAGAGAGTGGAGAAAGAGAGTAGGAGTGGAGAAAGACAGAGAGAGAGAGTAAGTGGAGGAAGACAGAAGAGAGTAAGTTTAAAAGTAAGGAGTGGAAGAAAGACAGAAAGAGAGAGTAAGGAGTGGAGAAAGACAGAAAGATCAATAGAGTTAATGTGGAGAAAGGACAGAGGAGTAGACATACAGAGTAAAGTGGAGAAAGACAATTAAGGAGTGGAGAAAGAGAGAGTAAGGAGTGGAGAAAAAGAGAGAGTAAGGAGTGGAGAAAGACAAGAGTGAGAGAAGTAGGGAGTGGAGAAAGACAGAAAGAGAGAGTAAGGGAGTGGAGAAAGACAGAGTAAGGAGTGGAGAAAGACAGAAAGAGAGAGTAAGGAGTGGAGAAAGACATAAAGAGAGTAAGTGGAGAAAGAGAGAGATTAATGAGTTAAGGAGTGGGAGAAAGACAGAAAGAGAGTAAGGAGTGGAGAAAGACAGAAAGAGAGAGTAAGAGTGGAGAAAGACAGAGAGAGAGTAAGGAGTGGAGAAAGACAGGGGGAGAGATTAAAGGAGTGGAGAAAGACAGAAAGAGAGAGTAAGGAGTGGAGAAAGACAGAGAAAGAGAGAGTAAGGAGTGGAGAAAGACAGAGAGAGAGTAAAGAGTGGAGAAAGACAGAAGAGAGAGTAAGGAGTGGAGAAAGACAGAGGAGTGGAGAAAAAGAGTAAGGAGGGAGAAAGAGAGAGTAAGGAGTGGAGAAAGACAGAGAGAAGAGTGGAGAAAGACAGAAGAGAGAGTAAGTGGAGAAAGACAGAAAGAGAGAGTAAGGAGTGGAGAAAGACAGAAAGAAGTAAGGAGTGGAGAAAGACAGGGGGAGAGATTAATGAGTGGAGAAAAGACAGAAAGAGAGTAAGGAGTGGAGAAAGACAGAAAGAGAGAGTAAGGAGTGAGAAAGACAGTAAGAGTGGAGAAAACAGAGAAAGAGAGTAAGGAGTGGAGAAAGACAGAAAAGAGAGAGTAAGGAGTGGAGAAAATAAGGAGTGGAGAAGAAGAGTAAGGAGTGGAGGAAAGAGTGGGGAGTGGAGAAAGACAGAAAGAGAGAGTAAGGAGTGGAGAAAGACAGAAGAGAGTAAGGAGTGGAGAAAGACAGAAGAGCTAAAGGAGTGGAGAAAGACATAAAGAGAGAGTAAGGAGTGGAGAAAGACAGAAAGGTGGAGAGGAAAAGAGAGAGTAAGGAGTAGAAAGACAGAAAGAGAGAGTAAGGAGTGGAGAAAGACAAAAGAGAGTAAGGAGTGGAGAAAGACAGAAAGAGAGAGTAAGGAGTGGAGAAAGACAGAAAGAGAGAGTAAGGAGTGGAGAAAGACAGAAGAGAGAGTAAGGAGTGGAGAAAGGGAGAGTAAGGAGTGGAGAAAGAGAGAGTAAGGAGTGGAGAAAGACAGAAAAAGAGAGTGAGGAGTGGAGAAAGAGAGAGTAAGGAGTGGAGAGAAAGAGAGAGTGGAGAAAGACAGAAAGAGAGAGTAAGGAGTGGAGAAAGACAGAAAGAGAGAGAGGAGAAAGACAGAGTAAGTAAGTGGAGAAAGACAGAAAGAAAAACAGAGTAAGGAGTGGAGAAAGACAGAAGAGAGAGTATACTACTAATTTAAAAGTACATTGTAGAAAGAGAGTAAGGACTGTAGAAAGACAGAAAGTAAAAACAAAATCTCCTGGCCAGTGGGAAAGACAGAAAGACCTTCGCGAGTGGGAAAGACGAACCAGAGAGCTAACCGGCCTTGATAATGCTCACTTTGGATTACAGACAGAAAGAGAGAGTAAGGAGTGGAGAAAGACAGAAAGAGAGAGTAAGGAGTGGAGAAAGACAGAAAGAGAGAGTAAGGAGTGGAGAAAGACAGGAGAGAGAGTAAGGAGTGGAGAAGGACAGAAAGAGAGAGTAAGGAGTGGAGAAAGACAGAGAGAGGAGTGGAGAAAGACAGAGAGAGAGAGTAAGGAGTGGAGAAAGACCGAAGAGAGAGTAAAGTGGAGAAAGACAGAAAGACAGTAAGGAGTGGAGAAAGAAGAGAGAGTGAGGAGTGGAGAAAGACAGAGAGAGAGTAAGGAGTGGAGAAAGACAGAAAGAGAGAGTAAGGAGTGGAGAAAGACAGAAAGAGAGAGTAAGGGAGTGGGAGAAAGAGAGAGTAAGGAGTGGAGAAAGACAGAAAGAGAGTAAAGTAGTGGAGAAAGACAGAAAGAGAGTAAGGAGTGGAGAAAGACATAAAGAGAGAGTAAGGAGTGGAGAAAGACAGAAAGAGAGAGTAAGGAGTGGAGAAAGACAGAAAGAGAGTAAGGAGTGGAGAAAGACAGAAAGAAGAGTAAGGAGTGGAGAAAGACAGAGAGAGAGAGTAAGGAGTGGAGAAAGACAGAATAAGTAGTGGAGAAAGACAGAGAGAGAAAACAGAGTAAGGAGTGGAGAAAGACAGAGAGAGAGAGTTATACTACTAATTTAAAATGTACATTGTAGACCCCAATCAATAGAGTTATGTGACACTGTAGACATACACAGTAAAGTAAAAACAAAATCTCCTGGCCAGTACGGGTATCGAACCCGCGACCTTCGTTATTAGCAGACGCTCTAACCAACTGAGCTAACCGGCCTTGATAATGCTCACTTTACGGATTACAGACAGAAAGAGAGAGTAAGGAGTGGAGAAAGACAGAAAGAGAGAGTAAGAGTGGAGAAAGACAGAAAGAGAGAGTAAGGAGTGGAGAAAGACAGAGAGAGAGAGTGAGTGGAGAAGGACAGAAAGAGAGAGTAAGGAGTGGAGAAAGACAGAGAGAGAGAGTAAGGAGTGGAGAAAGACAGAAAGAGAGAGTAAGGAGTGGAGAAAGACAGAAAGAGAGTAAGGAGTGGAGAAAGACAGAAAGAGAGAGTAAGGAGTGGAGAAAGTGGAGAAAGAGAGTAGGAGTGGAGAAAGAAAGAGTAAGGAGTGGGAAAGACAGCTCAGAGACGGAGTGGAGAAAGACAGAAAGAGAGAGTAAGGAGTGGAGAAAGACAGAAAGAGAGAGTAAGGAGTGGAGAAAGACAGAGAGAGAGTAAGGAGTGGAGAAAGACAGAAAGAGAGTAAGGAGTGGAGAGACAGAAAGAGAGAGTAAGGAGTGGAGAAAGACAGAGTAAGGAGTGGAGAAAGACAGAGAAGAGAGTGGGTGGAGAAAGACAGAAAGAGAGAGGGAGTGGAGAAAGACAGAAAAAGAGAGTAAGGAGTGGAGAAAGAAGAGAGAGTAAGTAAGGAGTGGAGAAAGAGAGTAAGAGTGGAGAAAGACAGAAAGAGAGAGTAAGGAGTGGAGAAAGACAGAAAGAGAGAGTAAGGAGTGGAGAAAGACAGAAAGAGAGAGTAAGGAGTGGAGAAAGACAGAAAGAAAAGAGAGTAAGGAGTGGAGAAAGACAGAGAAAAGAGAGTAAGGAGTGGAGAAAGACAGAAAGAGAGAGTAAGGAGTGGAGAAAGACAGAAGAGAGAGTAAGGAGTGGAGAAAGACAGAAAGAGAGAGTAAGGAGTGGAGAAAGACAGAAAAGAGAGAGTAAGGAGTGGAGAAAGAGAGAGTAAGAGTGGAGAAAGAGAGAGTAAGGAGTGGAGAAAGACAGAAAGAGAGAGTAAGGAGTGGAGAAAGACAGAAAGAGAGAGTAAGGAGTGGAGAAAGACAGAAAGAGAGAGTAAGGAGTGGAGAAAGACAGAAAGAGAGAGTAAGGAGTGGAGAAAACAGACAGAGAGAGTAAGGAGAGGAGAAAGACAGAGTAAGTAGTGGAGAAAGACAGAGAGAGAAAAACAGAGTAAGGAGTGGAGAAAGACAGAGAGAGAGAGTTATACTACTAATTTAAAATGTACATTGTAGACCCCAATCAATAGAGTTATGTGACACTGTAGACATACACAGTAAAGTAAAAACAAAATCTCCTGGCCAGTACGGGTATCGAGTGCGACCTTCGCGTTATTAGCACGACGCTCTAACCAACTGAGCTAACCGGCCTTGATAATGCTCACTTTACGGATTACAGACAGAAAGAGAGAGTAAGCAGTGGAGAAAGACAGAAAGAGAGAGTAAGGAGTGGAGAAAGACAGAAAGAGAGAGTAAGGAGTGGAGAAAGACAGGGAGAGAGATTAATGAGTGGAGAAGGACAGAAAGAGAGAGTAAGGAGTGGAGAAAGACAGAAAGAGAGAGTAAGGAGTGGAGAAAGACAGAGAGAGAGAGTAAGGAGTGGAGAAAGACAGAAAGAGAGAGTAAGGAGTGGAGAAAGACAGAAAACAAAGAGTAAGGAGTGGAGAAAGAGACGCTCTAACCAAGAGTAAGGAGTGGAGAAAGAGAGAGTAAGGAGTGGAGAAAGACAGAAAGAGAGAGTAAGGAGTGGAGAAAGACAGAAAGAGAGAGTAAGGAGTGGAGAAAGACAGAAAGAGAGAGTAAGGAGTGGAGAAAGACAGAAAGAGAGAGTAAGGAGTGGAGAAAGACAGAAAGAGAGTAAGGAGTGGAGAAAGACAGAGTAAGTAGTGGAGAAAGACAGAGAGAAAAAAAGAGTAAGGAGTGGAGAAAGACAGAGAGAGAGAGTTATACTACTAGAGAGAGTAGTGGAGAAAGACAGAGTAAGTAGTGGAGAAAGACAGAGAGAGAAAAACAGAGTGAGGAGTGGAGAAAGACAGAGAGAGAGTAAGGAGTGGAGAAAGACAGAAAGAGAGAGTAAGGAGTGGAGAAAGACAGAAAGAGAGAGTAAGGAGTGGGAAAGACAGAAAGAGAGAGTAAGGAGTGGAGAAAGACAGAAAGAGAGAGTAAGGAGTGGAGAAAGACAGAAAGAGAGAGTAAGGAGTGGAGAAAGACAGAGAGAGAGAGTAAGGAGTGGAGAAAGACAGAGTAAGTAGTGGAGAAAGACAGAGAGAGAAAAACAGAGTAAGGAGTGGAGAAAGACAGAGAGAGAGAGTTATACTACTAATTTAAAATGTACATTGTAGACCCCAATCAATAGAGTTATGTGACACTGTAGACATACACAGTAAAGTAAAAACAAAATCTCCTGGCCAGTACGGGTATCGAACCCGCGACCTTCGCGTTATTAGCACGACGCTCTAACCAACTGAGCTAACCGGCCTTGATAATGCTCACTTTACGGATTACAGACAGAAAGAGAGAGTAAGCAGTGGAGAAAGACAGAAAGAGAGAGTAAGGAGTGGAGAAAGACAGAAAGAGAGAGTAAGGAGTGGAGAAAGACAGGGAGAGAGATTAATGAGTGGAGAAGGACAGAAAGAGAGAGTAAGGAGTGGAGAAAGACAGAAAGAGAGAGTAAGGAGTGGAGAAAGACAGAAAGAGAGAGTAAGGAGTGGAGAAAGACAGAAAGAGAGAGTAAGAGTGGAGAAAGACAGAAAGAGTGGAGAAAGAGACAGAGGAGGGAGAAAAAGAGAGTAAGGAGTGGGGAAAGACAGAAATAGAGATAAGGAGTGGAGAAAGACAGAAAGAGAGAGTAAGGAGTGGAGAAAGACAGAAAGAGAGAGTAAGGAGTGGAGAAAGAGAGAGTAAGGAGTGGAAGAAAAAGAGTAAGGAGTGGAGAAAGAAAGACAGAAAGAGAGAGTAAGGAGTGGAGAAAGACAGAAAGAGAGAGTAAGAGTGGGGGACAGAAAGAGAAAGAGAGAGTAAGGAGTGGAGAAAGACAGAAAGAGAGAGTAAGGAGTGGAGAAAGACAGAAAGAGAGAGTAAGGAGTGGAGAAAGACAGAGAGAGAGAGTAAGGAGAGGAGAAAGACAGAGTAAGTAGTGGAGAAAGACAGAGAGAGAAAAACAGAGTAAGGAGTGGAGAAAGACAGAGAGAGAGAGTTATACTACTAATTTAAAATGTACATTGTAGACCCCAATCAATAGAGTTATGTGACACTGTAGACATACACAGTAAAGTAAAAACAAAATCTCCTGGCCAGTACGGGTATCGAACCCACGACCTTCGCGTTATTAGCACAACGCTCTAACCAACTGAGCTAACCGGCCTTGATAATGCTCACTTTACGGATTACAGACAGAAAGAGAGAGTAAGCAGTGGAGAAAGACAGAAAGAGAGAGTAAGGAGTGGAGAAAGACAGAAAGAGAGAGTAAGGAGTGGAGAAAGACAGGGAGAGAGATTAATGAGTGGAGAAGGACAGAAAAGAGAGAGTAAGGAGTGGAGAAAGACAGAAAGAGAGAGTAAGGAGTGGAGAAAGACAGAGAGAGAGAGTAAGGAGTGGAGAAAGACCGAAAGAGAGAGTAAGGAGTGGAGAAAGACAGAAAGAGAGAGTAAGGAGTGGAGAAAGAAGAGTAAGGAGTGGAGAAAGAGAGAGTAAGGAGTGGAGAAAGACAGAAAAGAGAGTAAGGAGTGGAGAAAGACAGAAAAGAGAGAGTAAGGAGTGGAGAAAGACAGAAAGAGAGTTAAGGAGTGGAGAAAGACAGAAAAGAGAGTAAGGAGTGGAGAAAGACAGAAAGAGAGAGTAAGGAGTGGAGAAAGACAGAGTAAGTAGTGGAGAAAGACAGAGAGAGAAAAAAAGAGTAAGGAGTGGAGAAAGACAGAGAGAGAGTTATACTACTAGAGAGAGTAAGGAGTGGAGAAAGACAGAGTAAGTAGTGGAGAAAGACAGAGAGAGAAAAACAGAGTGAGGAGTGGAGAAAGACAGAGAGAGAGTAAGGGTGGAGAAAGACAGAAAGAGAGAGTAGAGTGGAGAAAGAGTAAGGAGTGGGGAAAGACAGAAAGAGAAAGAGTGGAGAAAGAGAGAGTAAGGAGTGGAGAAAGACAGAAAGAGAGAGTAAGGAGTGGAGAAAGACAGAAAGAGAGAGTAAGGAGTGGAGAAAGACAGAGAGAGAGTAAGGAGAGGAGAAAGACAGAGTAAGTAGTGGAGAAAGACAGAGAGAGAAAAACAGAGTAAGGAGTGGAGAAAGACAGAGAGAGAGAGTTATACTACTAATTTAAAATGTACATTGTAGACCCCAATCAATAGAGTTATGTGACACTGTAGACATACACAGTAAAGTAAAAACAAAATCTCCTGGCCAGTACGGGTATCGAACCCGCGACCTTCGCGTTATTAGCACGACGCTCTAACCAACTGAGCTAACCGGCCTTGATAATGCTCACTTTACGGATTACAGACAGAAAGAGAGAGTAAGCAGTGGAGAAAGACAGAAAGAGAGAGTAAGGAGTGGAGAAAGCGAGAGTAAGGAGTGGAGAAAGGAGAGAGTAAGAGTGGAGATAGACAGAAAGAGAGAGTAAGGAGTGGAGAAAGACAGGAGAGAGAGTAAGGAGTGGAGAAAGACAGAGAGAGAGAGTAAGGAGTGGAGAAAGACAGAAAGAGAGAGTAAGGAGTGGAGAAAGACAGAAAGAGAGTAAGGAGTGGAGAAAGAGAGAGTAAGAGTGGAGAAAGACAGAAAGTAAGAGAGTGGAGAAAGACAGAAAGAGAGAGTAAGGAGTGGAGAAAGACAGAGTAGAGTAATGGAGAATTGGAGAAAGACAGTAAAAGAGAGAGTAAGTTATAGTGGAGAAAGACAGAAAGAGAGAGTAAGGAGTGGAGAAAGACAGAAGAGAGAGTAAGAGTGGAGAAAGACTAGAAAGAGAGTAAGGAGTGGAGAAAGACAGAAAGAGAGTAAGGAGTGGAGAAAGACAGAGAGAGAGAGTAAGAGTGGAGAAAGGACAGAAAGAGAGAGTAAGGAGTGGAGAAAGACAGAGAGAGTAAGGAGTGGAGAAAGAAAGAGAGAGTAAGGAGTGGAGAAAGACAGAAAGAGAGAGTAAGGAGTGGAGAAAGACAGAGAGAGAGTAAGGAGTGGAGAAAGACAGAAAAGAGAGAGTAAGGAGTGGAGAAAGACAGAAAGAGAGAGTAAGGAGTGGAGAAAGACATAGAGAGAGAGTAAGGAGTGGAGAAAGACAGAAAGAGAGAGTGGAGTGGAGAAAGACAGAAAGAGAGAGTAAGGAGTGGAGAAAGACAGAAAGAGAGTAAGGAGTGGAGAAAGACAAGAGAGAGTAAGGAGTGGAGAAAGACAGAGTAAGTAGTGGAGAAAGACAGAGAGAGAGAAAAAAAGAGTAAGGAGTGGAGAAAGACAGAGAGAGAGAGTTATACTACTAATTTAAAATGTACATTGTAGACCCCAATCAATAGAGTTATGTGACACTGTAGACATACACAGTAAAGTAAAAACAAATTCTCCTGGCCAGTACAGGTATCGAACCCACGACCTTCGCGTTATTAGCACGACGCTCTAACCAACTGAGCTAACCGGCCTTGATAATGCTC
Organism: Oncorhynchus gorbuscha; assembly: GCF_021184085.1. NCBI lineage: Eukaryota > Metazoa > Chordata > Actinopteri > Salmoniformes > Salmonidae > Oncorhynchus > Oncorhynchus gorbuscha. Next base: position 28,927 of record NW_025748660.1, read on the forward strand.
ACTTTACGGATTAGAGACAGAAAGAGAGAGTAAGGAGTGGAGAAAGACAGAAAGAGAGAGTAAGGAGTGGAGAAAGACAGAAAGAGAGAGTAAGGAGTGGAGAAAGACAGAGAGAGAGAGTAAGGAGTGGAGAAAGACAGAAAGAGATAGTAAGGAGTGGAGAAAGACAGAAGAGAGAGTAAGGAGTGGAGAAAGACAGAAAGAGAGAGTAAGGAGTGGAGAAAGACAGAAGAGAGAGTAAGGAGTGGGGAAAGACAGAAAGAGAGAGTAAGGAGTGGAGAAAGACAGAAAGAGAGAGTAAGGAGTGGAGAAAGACAGAAGAGAGAGTAAGGAGTGGAGAAAGACAGAAAGAGAGAGTAAGGAGTGGAGAAAGACAGAAAAGAGAGTAAGGAGTGGAGAAAGACAGAAAGAGAGAGTAAGTGGGAGTGGAGAAAGTAAGGAGTGGAGAAAGAGAGAGTAAGGAGTGGAGAAAGAGAGAAAACTACAGAGTAAGGAGTGGAGAAAGAAGAGCTAACAGAAAGACAGAAAGAGAGAGTAAGGAGTGGAGAAAGACAGAAAGAGAGAGTAAGGAGTGGAGAAAGACAGAAAGAAGAGTAAGGAGGAGAAAGACAGAAGAGAGAGTAAGGAGTGGAGAAAGACAGAAAGAGAGAGTAAGGAGTGGAGAAAGACAGAAGAGAGAGTAAGGAGTGGAGAAAGACAGAGAGAGTAAGGAGTGGAGAAAGACAGAGTAAGTAGTGGAGAAAGACAGAGAGAGAAAAAAGAGTAAGGAGTGGAGAAAGACAGAGAGAGAGAGTTATACTACTAATTTAAAATGTACATTGTAGACCCCAATCAATAGAGTTATGTGACACTGTAGACATACACAGTAAAGTAAAAACAAATTCTCCTGGCCAGTACGGGTATCGAACCCACGACCTTCGAGTTATTAGCACGACGCTCTAACCAACTGAGCTAACCGGCCTTGATAATGCTCACTTTACGGATTAGAGACAGAAAGAGAGAGTAAGGAGTGGAGAAAGACAGAAAGAGAGAGTAAGGAGTGGAGAAAGACAGAAGAGAGAGTAAGGAGTGGAGAAAGACAGAGAGAGAGTAAGAGTGGAGAAAGACAGAAAGAGAGAGTAAGGAGTGGAGAAAGACAGAAAGAGAGAGTAAGGAGTGGAGAAAGACAGAAAGAGAGTAAGGAGTGGAGAAAGACAGAAAGAGAGTAAGGAGTGGAGAAAGACAGAGAGAGTAAGGAGGGAGAAAGACATAAAGAGAGAGTAAGGAGTGGAGAAAGACAGAAAGAGAGAGTAAGGAGTGGAGAAAGACGAGATAAGAGAGTGGAGAAAGAGAGAAAGAGAGAGAGTAAGGAGTGGAGAAAGACAAAGAGAGAGTAAGGAGTGGAGAAAGACAGAAAGAGAGAGTAAGGAGTGGAGAAAGACAGAAGAGAGAGTAAGGAGTGGAGAAAGACAGAGTAAGGAGTGGAGAAAGACAGAAAGAAAAGTAAGGAGTGGAGAAAGACAGGAGAGAGAGTAATGAGTGGAGAAAGACAGAAAGAGAGAGTAAGGAGTGGAGAAAGACAGAAAGACAGAGTAAGTAGTGGAGAAAAAGACAGTAAGATGGAGAAAGACAGAAAGAGAGAGTAAGGAGTGGAGAAAGACAGAGAGAGTAGAGTTGGAGAAAGACAGAAAGAGAGAGTAAGGAGTGGAGAAAGACAGAGTAAGGAGTGGAGAAAGAGAGAGTAAGGATGGAGAAAGACAGAGTAAGGAGGAGAAAGACAGAAAGAGAGAGTAAGGAGTGGAGAAAGACAGAAAGAGAGAGTAAGGAGTGGAGAAAGACAGAAAGAGAGAGTAAGGAGTGGAGAAAGACATAAAGAGAGAGTAAGGAGTGGAGAAAGACAGAGAGAGAGAGTAAGGAGTGGAGAAAAAGACAGAGTAAAGTAGTGGAGAAAGACAGAGAGAGAAAAAAAGAGTAAGGAAGTGGAGAAAGACAGAGAGAGAGAGTTATACTACTAATTTAAAATGTACATTGTAGACCCTAATCAATAGAGTTATGTGACACTGTAGACATACACAGTAAAGTAAAAACAAATTCTCCTGGCCAGTACAGGTATCGAACCCACGACCTCGCGTTATTAGCACGACGCTGAACCAACTGAGCTAACAGGCCTTGATAATGCTCACTTTACGGATTAGAGACAGAAAGAGAGAGTAAGTAGTGGAGAAAGACAGAAAGAGCGAGTAAGGAGTGGAGAAAGACAGAAGAGAGAGAGTAAAGTGGAGAAAGACAGAGAGACAGAGTAAGGAGTGGAGAAAGACAGAAAGAGAGAGTAAGGAGTGGAGAAAGACAGACAGAGAGAGTTATAAGGATTTGGAGAAAGACATCAAAGAGTTAGAGTACAGGAGTGGAGAAAGGACAGAAAGACAGAGTAAGTAGTGGAGAAAGACAGAAAGAAAACAGAGTAAGGAGTGGAGAAAGACAGAGAGAGAGTAAACGAGTGGAGAAAGACAGAAAGAGTAGTAAGGAGTGTAGAAAGACAGAGAGAGAGAGTAAGGAGTGGAAAGACAGAGAGACAAAACAGAGTGAGGGTGGAGAAAGACAGAGAGAGTAAAGGAGTGGAGAAAGACAGAAAGATGAGTAAAGTGGAAAGACAGAGAGAGAGAGTAAGAGTGGGGAAAAGACAGAAGAAGAGAGTAAGGAGTGGAGAAAGAGAGAGTAGAGTGGAGAAGAGAGAGTAAGGAGTGGAGAAAGACAGAAAGAGAGAGTAAGGAGTGGAGAAAGACAGAAAGAGAGAGTAAGGAGTGGAGAAAGACAGAAAGAGAGAGTAAGGAGTGGAGAAAGACAGAAAGAGAGAGTAAGGAGTGGAGAAAGACAGAGAGAGAAGAGAGAGTAAGGAGTGGAGAAAGACAGAAAGAGAGAGTAAGGAGTGGAGAAAGACAGAGAGAGAGAGTAAGGAGTGGAGAAAGACAGAGAGAGAGAGTAAGGAGTGGAGAAAGACAGAAAGAGAGAGTAAGGAGTGGAGAAAGACAGAGAGTAAGGAGTGGAGAAAGAGAGAGAGAGAGTAAGGAGTGGAGAAAGACAGAAGAGAGAGTAAGGAGTGGAGAAAGACAGAGAGAGAGAGTAAGGAGTGGAGAAAGACAGAAAGAGAGAGTAAGGAGTGGAGAAAGACAGAAAGAGAGAGTAAGGAGTGGAGAAAGACAGAG
>NW_025748661.1:0-32098 GCF_021184085.1 Oncorhynchus gorbuscha
AAACCAAATGTATTTCCCGTTCACACCATATTAACAATTATAGATAAAGATAGAAACTGAATGTGTTTAAATTCTACTACACATTCAGCTTCAAAACAGTAGAGCGACTGTCACGCCTTGGTCATAGTATTTTGTGTTTTTGGTATATGTTTGGGTAGGCCAGGGTGTGATATGGGTTTATATGTTGTGTTTCGTATTGGGGTTTGTATTAATTGGGATTGTGTATGATTAGGGGTGTGTCTAGTTAGGCTTGGCTGCCTGAGGTGATTCTCAATTGGAGTCAGGTGATTCTCGTTGTCTCGGATTGGGAACCGTATTTAGGTAGCCTGAGTTCACGTTGTATTTTGTGGGTGTTTGTTCCTGTCTCTGTGTTGTTGTCACCAGATAGGCTGTAATTAGTTTAGTTTCGTTTGTTGTTTTCTTATATCAGTTATTTCATGTACCGCGATACTTTCATTAAAGTCATGAGTAACCTACACGCTGCATTTCGGTCTGACTCTTTTCATTCAACAGACGAACGACGTTACAGCGACCTTGAAATGCTGTCTCTCAATCACCCACTTTGCCTGAACTGAAGTCCGTTGACGCTACTGAGTTAGCGCCACCTACAGTACTGGAGTAAACATATCGAATGAATATGAATTTGTTTTTGCGCTATATTCCATATGCCTGTATCGCAAGGCTTTGTTATTTTTATGAGCGTTTATGTCGGCTTGGTGTCATGTTGTATTTTTGGTCTCGTCTCCGTCGGGTCTCTGTGCCGTGTGCACCTTCCCATTTACACCAGAGATCTGTATATAATGATGCACGTCTCCGCCCTGACAATGGGAGTCGGTGTCCCAAAGGCGGGAAGGCAGGGGACAAGCTTAGGTCCAAAGCAAGCCCATAGAAAAGCATTGGCCTTGTTGTGGACAGATTATTTGTGAGAGTGAATTCTCTCGCTTCGCCTCTTCCTCTAGGAGATCCAAACACACCAGTTGCGAGACCACATCTTCATATTTATAAATGTTTTATTTAACCTTTATTTAACTAGGCAAGTCCGTTAAGAACAAATGATTATTTACAATGACAGCCAAACCCGGAAGACGCTGTGCGCTGCCCCTCTGGCAAGCGGTTTCAACAAGCTATTTGTGGTTTGGTCCAAAAGAACGGTTCATATTGACACCAAAACACATTGAGACATTATTCGACTGTAATAGAGGAGAAGTTACCTTTTCTATCAAAACCCTTTTTATGTCTCAACTACTCAGATTGAGAGCAGAGTTACACTACTAAAACCAGAGTATCAATGAACATTGATTCTGGAAAATGAATGCTCAGATTGTCTCATGCGTCATTGGTACCGCTAGCAGTATTTTAGTTAAAGACCATCATACCAGATGTCCAGTCTGTGTTTTATAAATGTGTAATAAGCATAAAAACACAATTATATAAAGTATTGGCAACTCGTTCTCATTCTGAGAAATAAGGTTGGCCACTTGATTTAACATCTGAACAAAGTAGACAGGCTAACAAGCTTTTCAAACAGGGTGTGTTCATAACAATTCAACTGTTCAACCTTGTTATCTAGCAGATAGATCCATGTTGGCTGAACTTGAAATATAAAGATTAGCTGGCTAATCACTAGCACATAGCCTCAAGAGATTGATGATGAGACCTGTGTTTATGTTCTATAGCCTAATACCTGCCACAATTAGTTAGTCAATTTGTAACAAAAAAGGGCATTTTAATTTACAGACTTGAAAACCAGATCAGTGTTTATTGCAACAACAAAAAAGCAGGTTAAACTATTTTGATCAAATATTACAATGAGAAAAAAAGAGCATACACCCATACAACAGGGTTCAACTCCCATACAACAGGGTTCAACTCCCATACAACAGGGTTCAACTCCCATACAACAGAGCATACACCCATACAACAGAGGTTCAACTCCCATACAACAGAGGTTCAACTCCCATACAACAGAGGTTCAACTCCCATACAACAGAGGTTCAACTCCCATACAACAGAGGTTCAACTCCCATACAACAGAGGTTCAACTCCCATACAACAGAGCATACACCCATACAACAGAGGTTCAACTCCCATACAACAGAGGTTCAACTCCCATACAACAGGGTTCAACTCCCATACAACAGGGTTCAACTCCCATACAACAGAGGTTCAACTCCCATACAACAGAGGTTCAACTCCCATACAACAGAGGTTCAACTCCCATACAACAGGGTTCAACTCCCATACAACAGGGTTCAACTCCCATACAACAGGGTTCAACTCCCATACAACAGAGGTTCAACTCCCATACAACAGAGGTTCAACTCCCATACAACAGGGTTCAACTCCCATACAACAGGGTTCAACTCCCATACAACAGGGTTCAACTCCCATACAACAGGGTTCAACTCCCATACAACAGGGTTCAACTCCCCCATACAACAGGGTTCAACTCCCATACAACAGGGTTCAACTCCCATACAACAGGGTTCAACTCCCATACAACAGGGTTCAACTCCCATACAACAGGGTTCAACTCCCATACAACAGGGTTCAACTCCCATACAACAGGGTTCAACTCCCATACAACAGGGTTCAACTCCCATACAACAGGGTTCAACTCCCATACAACAGGGTTCAACTCCCATACAACAGGGTTCAACTCCCATACAACAGGGTTCAACTCCCATACAACAGGGTTCAACTCCCATACAACAGGGTTCAACTCCCATACAACAGGGTTCAACTCCCATACAACAGGGTTCAACTCCCATACAACAGGGTTCAACTCCCATACAACAGGGTTCAACTCCCATACAACAGGGTTCAACTCCCATACAACAGGGTTCAACTCCCATACAACAGGGTTCAACTCCCATACAACAGGGTTCAACTTCAACTCCCATACAACAGGGTTCAACTCCCATACAACAGGGTTCAACTCCCATACAACAGGGTTCAACTCCCATACAACAGGGTTCAACTCCCATACAACAGGGTTCAACTCCCATACAACAGGGTTCAACTCCCATACAACAGGGTTCAACTCCCATACAACAGGGTTCAACTCCCATACAACAGGGTTCAACTCCCATACAACAGGGTTCAACTCCCATACAACAGGGTTCAACTCCCATACAACAGGGTTCAACTCCCATACAACAGGGTTCAACTCCCATACAACAGGGTTCAACTCCCATACAACAGGGTTCAACTCCCATACAACAGGGTTCAACTCCCATACAACAGGGTTCAACTCCCATACAACAGGGTTCAACTCCCATACAACAGGGTTCAACTCCCATACAACAGGGTTCAACTCCCATACAACAGGGTTCAACTCCCATACAACAGGGTTCAACTCCCATACAACAGGGTTCAACTCCCATACAACAGGGTTCAACTCCCATACAACAGGGTTCAACTCCCATACAACAGGGTTCAACTCCCATACAACAGGGTTCAACTCCCATACAACAGGGTTCAACTCCCATACAACAGGGTTCAACTCCCATACAACAGGGTTCAACTCCCATACAACAGGGTTCAACTCCCATACAACAGGGTTCAACTCCCATACAACAGGGTTCAACTCCCATACAACAGGGTTCAACTCCCATACAACAGGGTTCAACTCCCCAACAGGGTTCAACTCCCATACAACAGGGTTCAACTCCCATACAACAGGGTTCAACTCCCATACAACAGGGTTCAACTCCCATACAACAGGGTTCAACTCCCATACAACAGAGGTTCAACTCCCATACAACAGGGTTCAACTCCCATACAACAGGGTTCAACTCCCATACAACAGGGTTCAACTCCCATACAACAGGGTTCAACTCCCATACAACAGGGTTCAACTCCCATACAACAGGGTTCAACTCCCATACAACAGGGTTCAACTCCCATACAACAGGGTTCAACTCCCATACAACAGGGTTCAACTCCCATACAACAGGGTTCAACTCCCATACAACAGGGTTCAACTCCCATACAACAGAGGTTCAACTCCCATACAACAGGGTTCAACTCCCATACAACAGAGGTTCAACTCCCATACAACAGAGGTTCAACTCCCATACAACAGAGGTTCAACTCCCATACAACAGAGGTTCAACTCCCATACAACAGAGTTCAACTCCCATACAACAGAGGTTCAACTCCCATACAACAGAGGTTCAACTCCCATACAACAGGGTTCAACTCCCATACAACAGGGTTCAACTCCCATACAACAGGGTTCAACTCCCATACAACAGAGGTTCAACTCCCATACAACAGAGGTTCAACTCCCATACAACAGGGTTCAACTCCCATACAACAGGGTTCAACTCCCATACAACAGGGTTCAACTCCCATACAACAGAGGTTCAACTCCCATACAACAGAGGTTCAACTCCCATACAACAGGGTTCAACTCCCATACAACAGGGTTCAACTCCCATACAACAGGGTTCAACTCCCATACAACAGGGTTCAACTCCCATACAACAGGGTTCAACTCCCATACAACAGGGTTCAACTCCCATACAACAGGGTTCAACTCCCATACAACAGGGTTCAACTCCCATACAACAGGGTTCAACTCCCATACAACAGAGGTTCAACTCCCATACAACAGGGTTCAACTCCCATACAACAGGGTTCAACTCCCATACAACAGGGTTCAACTCCCATACAACAGGGTTCAACTCCCATACAACAGGGTTCAACTCCCATACCATACAACAGAGGTTCAACTCCCATACAACAGAGGTTCAACTCCCATACAACAGGGTTCAACTCCCATACAACAGGGTTCAACTCCCATACAACTCCCAGGGTTCAACTCCCATACAACAGGGTTCAACTCCCATACAACAGGGTTCAACTCCCATACAACAGGGTTCAACTCCCATACAACAGGGTTCAACTCCCATACAACAGGGTTCAACTCCCATACAACAGAGGTTCAACTCCCATACAACAGGGTTCAACTCCCATACAACAGGGTTCAACTCCCATACAACAGGGTTCAACTCCCATACAACAGAGGTTCAACTCCCATACAACAGGGTTCAACTCCCATACAACAGGGTTCAACTCCCATACAACAGGGTTCAACTCCCATACAACAGGGTTCAACTCCCATACAACAGGGTTCAACTCCCATACAACAGGGTTCAACTCCCATACAACAGGGTTCAACTCCCATACAACAGGGTTCAACTCCCATACAACAGGGTTCAACTCCCATACAACAGGGTTCAACTCCCATACAACAGGGTTCAACTCCCGGACAACAGGGTTCAACTCCCATACAACAGGGTTCAACTCCCATACAACAGGGTTCAACTCCCATACAACAGGGTTCAACTCCCATACAACAGGGTTCAACTCCCATACAACAGGGTTCAACTCCCATACAACAGGGTTCAACTCCCATACAACAGGGTTCAACACCCATACAACAGGGTTCAACTCCCATACAACAGGGTTCAACTCCCATACAACAGGGTTCAACTCCCATACAACAGGGTTCAACTCCCATACAACAGGGTTCAACTCCCATACAACAGGGTTCAACTCCCATACAACAGGGTTCAACTCCCATACAACAGGGTTCAACTCCCATACAACAGAGGTTCAACTCCCATACAACAGAGGTTCAACTCCCATACAACAGGGTTCAACTCCCATACAACAGGGTTCAACTCCCATACAACAGAGGTTCAACTCCCATACAACAGGGTTCAACTCCCATACAACAGGGTTCAACTCCCATACAACAGGGTTCAACTCCCATACAACAGGGTTCAACTCCCATACAACAGAGGTTCAACACCCATACAACAGAGGTTCAACACCCATACAACAGGGTTCAACACCCATACAACAGAGGTTCAACACCCATACAACAGGGTTCAACTCCCATACAACAGGGTTCAACTCCCATACAACAGGGTTCAACTCCCATACAACAGGGTTCAACACCCATACAACAGGGTTCAACTCCCATACAACAGGGTTCAACTCCCATACAACAGGGTTCAACTCCCATACAACAGGGTTCAACTCCCATACAACAGGGTTCAACTCCCATACAACAGGGTTCAACTCCCATACAACAGAGGTTCAACTCCCATACAACAGAGGTTCAACACCCATACAACAGAGGTTCAACTCCCATACAACAGGGTTCAACTCCCATACAACAGGGTTCAACCATACAACAGGGTTCAACTCCCATACAACAGAGGGTTCAACATACAACAGGGTTCCCATACAACAGGGTTCAACTCCCATACAACAGGGTTCAACTCCCATACAACAGGGTTCAACTCCCATACAACAGGGTTCAACTCCCATACAACAGAGGTTCAACTCCCATACAACAGAGGTTCAACACCCATACAACAGAGGTTCAACTCCCATACAACAGGGTTCAACTCCCATACAACAGGGTTCAACTCCCATACAACAGGGTTCAACTCCCATACAACAGGGTTCAACTCCCATACAACAGGGTTCAACTCCCATACAACAGAGGTTCAACTCCCATACAACAGAGGTTCAACACCCATACAACAGAGGTTCAACTCCCATACAACAGGGTTCAACTCCCATACAACAGGGTTCAACTCCCATACAACAGGGTTCAACTCCCATACAACAGAGGTTCAACTCCCATACAACAGAGGTTCAACTCCCATACAACAGAGGTTCAACACCCATACAACAGAGGTTCAACTCCCATACAACAGGGTCCAACTCCCATACAACAGGGTTCAACTCCCATACAACAGGGTTCAACACCCATACAACAGAGGTTCAACACCCATACAACAGAGGTTCAACACCCATACAACAGGGTTCAACACCCATACAACAGAGGTTCAACACCCATACAACAGAGGTTCAACTCCCATACAACAGGGTTCAACTCCCATACAACAGGGTTCAACTCCCATACAACAGGGTTCAACACCCATACAACAGAGGTTCAACACCCATACAACAGAGGTTCAACACCCATACAACAGGGTTCAACACCCATACAACAGGGTTCAACACCCATACAACAGAGGTTCAACACCCATACAACAGAGGTTCAACTCCCATACAACAGGGTTCAACTCCCATACAACAGGGTTCAACTCCCATACAACAGAGGTTCAACTCCCATACAACAGGGTTCAACTCCCATACAACAGGGTTCAACTCCCATACAACAGGGTTCAACTCCCATACAACAGAGGTTCAACTCCCATACAACAGGGTTCAACTCCCATACAACAGGGTTCAACTCCCATACAACAGGGTTCAACTCCCATACAACAGGGTTCAACTCCCATACAACAGGGTTCAACTCCCATACAACAGGGTTCAACTCCCATACAACAGGGTTCAACTCCCATACAACAGGGTTCAACTCCCATACAACAGGGTTCAACTCCCATACAACAGGGTTCAACTCCCATACAACAGGGTTCAACTCCCATACAACAGGGTTCAACTCCCATACAACAGGGTTCAACTCCCATACAACAGGGTTCAACTCCCATACAACAGAGGTTCAACTCCCATACAACAGAGGTTCAACTCCCATACAACAGGGTTCAACTCCCATACAACAGAGGTTCAACTCCCATACAACAGGGTTCAACTCCCATACAACAGAGGTTCAACTCCCATACAACAGAGGTTCAACTCCCATACAACAGAGGTTCAACTCCCATACAACAGAGGTTCAACTCCCATACAACAGAGGTTTAACTCCCATACAACAGGGTTCAACTCCCATACAACAGGGTTCAACTCCCGGACAACAGAGGTTCAACTCCCATACAACAGGGTTCAACTCCCATACAACAGAGGTTCAACTCCCATACAACAGAGGTTTCAGAGTCCTGCAATAGAGCTGAGATGCTAATATTTGTGTAAACTCTACATAGTTGTGTTCTGTGGGTGTCACTGAGTAGGCTGAACAATCCATAGGTAAGACTGTAGAGTGCAATATGAATGTCCAACACAAACAAAAGACCCTCCATACTCAACTGGTCGACCTCGGTCCGGATCCAGAGCGGGTCAATACGGACCTCAGTCCGGATCCAGACTGGGTCAATACCGATCACGGTCCAGATCCAGACTGGGTCAATACGGACCTTGGTCCAGATCCAGAACGGGTCAATACGGACCACGGTCCAGATCCAGAACGGGTCAATACAGACCACGGTCCGGATCCAGAACGGGTCAATACGGACCACGGTCCAGATCCAGACTGGGTCAATACGGACCACGGTCCGGATCCAGAACGGGTCAATACGGACCACGGTCCAGATCCAGACTGGGTCAATACGGACCACGGTCCGGATCCAGAACGGGTCAATACGGACCACGGTCCAGATCCAGACTGGGTCAATATGGACCACGGTCCGGATCCAGACTGGGTCAATACGGACCACGGTCCAGACTGGGTCAATACGGACCACGGTCCAGACTGGGTCAATACGGACCACGGTCCAGACTGGGTCAATACGGACCACGGTCCAGACTGGGTCAATACGGACCTCGGTCCAGAGCGGGTCAATACAGACCACGGGACCCAGAATATATATAATAATAAAGAATGTATATATGCAATTATACCTCTAATACATCCACAGTGGGATTTCAACCGTTTTTCCTGTTTATTCTCAATTTAATGAATTATTGTAATTCATTTTTAATGAAGTAACATTCCAACCATGTTTAGCGTTTCTAGTCCAAATATGGTATGATTCCACTATTTTCTATCCGTTCATCACTTTCATTTGGGACTTTTATTTTGAGGTCGAAACGCAAATTCCACTATTGTAGCTATCTTCACATACGTAGGGACAAGCAGGGAGACGGAGACGTTGGCCACGATCAGATATACATGCATTATGTAGAACAAACATGCCTCTGATTCTAAGGAATCATGTCAGTTCTATTCAGAGGATTTCTATCTGCAACTTTCCAAAACGTTTCGTACTGAAATCCCCAGGCGAAACACACTGAGCTATATACGAAAGCCTCACAAATGAAAACGTGTGTGCTTGTAAAATAGTTTATCACGTTCTTCACAGAACAACAAGACAAAACCTTTCCCAAACGTGATAATACCTTGAAGGATGTGTTATCTAACACGTTATGACGTTATTTCGACATTAGACCGTTTAAACGTGCTATTACATACCTGTAGTAATAACGATAAACTGACAACACAGTTCTGACGTTCTTTATTCCCGAAGAATGGTGGGCACCTACCGGAACTTCCTGTCCCCCCACTACCACAGTGCAACAGCGACATTATTGGACTGATGGACTAACTACTACTAAACCATGTAGAATATAAAAGTGAAATTGATTATCTCGACAAATAAACTTTGGTTCAAGAAAACTAAAGCAGTGTCTGTTTTAGTATCTAAAGTTTTCAACCCATTACATATGTATTGTAGATGATCTCTGTGGAAGGCCAAGAAGATCATCAAGAACCTCAGCCACCCGAGACACTCTGCTACCATCAGGCGGAGACGGTTCAGGTGCATCAAAGCTGGTACCAAGAGAATGAAACCGCTTCTATCTCCAGGCCATAAGACTGTTAAACAGTCATCACTGATTTGATTTAGATAATATTGGTGAATAGCAAATTCGCTTGCCCCAATGTGTACTGTTGTCGTGACATGTATTAAGTAGATAAATATATATTATTTTGAATTCCATGAATTTAACAAAGCATTATATTTACTGTAAAGTTACCCCCCATAACTACAATGATTCAGTAGATCAATAAAGTTCCAGTACTCTAGCAGGTCTCACAGCTGCTTACACTGACAAAACATGTTAGAGAGAATAGGTCAGATTTAGCTTGGTGATGCTCATTTCAACTTCCTGTCTTATTCAGCTTCAGAAAAAGCCTACATATGTCACTTGAAACACTTTTTTGTAATTCAATACACAAAAGAGAAGAGTTCATTCAGAATAAATTCATATACAAACTTGATTGAATTGAATTTATTTGGCTTGAATGTGGTTTTCCAAACACATTTATTATCAATGACTAAAATAACTAATCTAGTTTTTAAAAGACAATTTAATAAATACATGAAGTCGTTTCATAGCCTGTTTATCATTAAAGAAATAGTAATTTAGTTGTAAAAAATGATCCCAAACTTGTGGTGAAAACTGATCATCACATCATCTCTATCTGATAAATGTTGTGTCTACCAGCTCATTCCCACAGAAAACTGCAGAGGGAAGCAGCACCATCCAGTCAACTGTCAGACTCCATTGTCTTAATGTAGTCTGACAGGCAACAATATGGAAAATATACATCAATCAACAGTAGGATTTTTTTAACAGATATCGACCAAACTCAGGAGGTTGGTGGCACCTTAATTGGGGAGGCCAGGTAGGTGGTAATGGTTGGAATTGTATCAAATACAGTGGGGCAAAAAAGTATTTAGTCAGCCACCAATTGTGCAAGTTCTCCCCCTTAAAAAGATGAGAGAGGCCTGTAATTTTCATCATAGGTACACTTCAACTATGAAAGACAAAATGAGGAAAAAAATCCAGAAAATCACATTGTAGGATTTTTTATTAATTTATTTGCAAATTATGGTGGAAAATAAGTATTTGGTCACCTACAAACAAGCAAGATTTCTGGCTCTCACAGACCTGTAACTTCTTCTTTAAGTGGCTCCTCTGTCCTCCACTCGTTACCTGTATTAATGGCACCTGTTTGAACAGTACAATGTTCCCTCTAATCTGTGCGACTGCTCGGGCACTCAGCTCCCCTCAGGCAGCCCTGCAGAAGAAATGTCATCCAGCGCAGAGAAGCACAAGATTGAACTTCACTCAACTTCCCAGAGTTTCCCCCTTTAGTTGACACTATCAACGTTTCACTCTACTGTGGGAATTGTGCTCGAATCAACGCAATATTAGCCATGTCAATGTAACATACTCAATCAAAACAAACTATGCAAAGACTTTTAGTATGATAAACTGTGTAATAAATGTTCTTGAAGACAGAACGCATTGGAGTAGGATTCTATTGCATTGACAGACAATATGCAGGTCATTACTCTACACAGACCATCGCGCCATAACCAATCAGAGCTGCTGTAGCCCTAAATGCAAATAGCCCATTGTCATATATGGATCTGCCATTCACTTTGAACTGGACTGTGTTTACAGTATGAGTGGTCACAAGTAGATGTGCTTGTTTTGAGATCAAAGCGAGAGCTGCATGTAGCCACCTGTGCACCTTTGTTCATAAGCTTTGGTAGTTAGTGAGTTATTATCCCAGTTATAGATCATTTCTAGTCAACAATGGGGGACTGGTTGCTTCCTACAAGAGCACAAAATGTCTGCATTTATAGCCATCTTTGAAAAGCCAGTAAGGTAAAAAGCTTATTTTCTAAAAACCTCTTAAAGGGGCACTGTTGTATTTTGAGAAGGTCTTGAATAAGCCAAGTAGCCAATAGGCAGAGGGTAGCATAATTAATCCTATTCTTTATGATAATGATATGGGAATAATAACGCATTTTGTTTTCTAAAGTGATTTCTTGCATCAAACAACACATGTTTAGTCACCTCCTTGTCTGAAGGACAAGTGGATAAACAGGTTAATGTCAAGACCTGCATGTTTTTATTTTAAAGTCTCATGGAATGTAGGTCTACATTGAACACCACACATTTGCTGCTACTGTAGACTGAATGATAGAACAGCTATGTCCATGTTAAAATATTATGGGATGCATTCTTCTCCATTGTTTTTGATGGTATGCCACTCTGGTAGGCCTACATTATGATTAAATAGCCACAGTAGCCTACTTGGCCACGGTTAGAACTGTAACTTAAAGCAGGTACAGGAAGTTGCACAGAATGTTGACAACATTAATGTTTTTGCTCAGCAGACCTGAAATTTGCTCAATGCCCAAAACAATTATAGGGAACATTGATTGAGGGATCCTCAATAATTGACATGTTCGATTCACGTCTCCATCTCAACCAATAATCCAAGTTAAAGAATAGGACTAAGCCAGTGGCACATATGGAACTATCCAAGCAGCAGATACATCTCCTTCAAATGTTATTATTAAACGCAATTCAATATTACTTTTGTGATAAAGTATATAGTCAGAAGTGAAGGTTATCTTACAAACGAATGTAATAGTATTTATTCAACCTTAAAACAAATAAAACATCCATGGACATCTTTTGTGGTGACTGTAACTATAATGTTCTTATGTAGTCAAACAAAACATTCTTGCTCAGGACAGCAGGTTATACGTCTGTGAAATCTTCATAATTGTTGTAATAATCAGTCAGAACCTTATTGAACAGCGTTTACCACTTGCACCATGTACGATTAATGCAAACTCAACTAAAGCACAGTGAGAACACATTGTTGTTGGATAAATAAACTAAATATCTAACATTGTTTTCCCATTTGGACTTTGTTGTGCTTTTATATGGTTGAAAGCGCAGTGATGATAGATTTAGGGCAGTGGCCACGTGTCCTTCAGGGCAGAGCCTGTTTTGAGCCCCACCGGTTTAACAAAAAATAAATACATGTTCATCGCAAATTCAACAATGAGTGCTAAGGCGTCACTACAGACCTGGGTTCAATCCCAGGCTGTGTCACAGCCGGCCGTGACACCCATGAGGTGGGGCACAATTGGCTCAGCATCATCTGGGTTAGGGGAGGGTTTGGACGGCCAAGATGTCTTTGTCTCATAGTGCTCTAGCGACTCCTTGTGGCGGGCTGAGTGCCTGCAAGCTGACTCGGTCATCAGTTCAACAGTGTTTCCTCCAACACATTTGTGTGGCTTGGCTCTCGACCTTCGCTGAGTCTGTAGGGGAGTTGCAGCGATGAGACAAGATCGTAACTACCAATTGGATATCACAAAAAAAAACGGGGTAACGCCATGGGCCAGAAGAGTTTGAATACATTGGCCATAATGTCAATCCAGCATGTCTTCTGTTGCGTTGACTTCAGACTTCAGTGAGTTCAAGACAACAAGGAACTCCGATAAAACTAGCTCGCAACTGGGAAAATATGGGAAATAATTTTGAACGGTAATCCAATTCGGAATTCCAATTCGGGAACTCTGGCCTCGTTCTAGAGCCTACAAGAAGGACCGCCGCGTTACCTTCCTGTTCAAGTGAACACGGCACAACAAGGTGAGTCCAAAAATGTCTTGAATGCTGCTGCATAAATAATGTAATATGCCAGGGAGATATGAATACTGTAGCTAAGAAAGTAATACTAAGTGTATGTTGTGTAGCAATATGTTAGTAGCCCCTGTGCCTCACCCTAATAATTTGGTCCCTTTCCACCCCATAACTTAGCCTACTGACTTGGTGGTGCACATGTAGCCTATAGCCTGTTTTAGAGAAATGTAATCATCGAATATTGTACAAACTTTCATTGTCTGCATACATTACCCCTTTATTTATCCTACGGTTCTGACTTGGTATACAAGGGGAATACTTTAAGAACGGCCCATGTTCTGAATTCTGTCACTGTACATTTCAAAAGTGCTGAACAAATAGTTATTGACTACGTCCATCCTGGCTCGCTCATTAATGTCTTAATCAAAATTATGGATTGCCTCTTATCCGCTCATCGTCCCCTTATGCCGTAGTTTGTACATCTGAATTGTCAATAGAAACCACATTTGTTTAAGGAAGTCAGCCATATCAGCTATGTTTTATATAGGGAGTAAATTAGGCTGGACGACTGTTTCACTGCCAGACAAAGGTCTGCTGATAGCCAGGTGTAGCAGTGGTAAGAATTCACTCCATGTTGCTGAAATAACAGCTCTGATGTTGGGACAGCTTTATGTAGAGGCCCTAACAGTTTGTGGGCAACGTTATAGTGCAATTGATGTGTATTGTGCAGTGGCATTGCAGGCATACATCAAAAACATTTTGGGGGAGTATTCCCCACCAAGATTTACATGCTAAAATCAACACTGCATTTAGGTGACAATTAGTGATGTTACATTTAATGCCAGACCACTGAGGCATGCGTCGTAATCGCTAAGCAGTGTACTTGGAAGAAGTGTGCCGATGCCTATATCACTTTATCAGAAGGACGTGATCAATGACGTCCGAAACTTTGTTTCTTCAAACAACCACCTCATTGGTTTGCTTGAAGGGAAAAAGACTACGGTGCGCAAGCGCTACAGGACAGTAGATCTCCAGGAAGAGGGTCGGACTGAACACCTACAGGACAGTAGATCTCCAGGAAGAGGGTGGGACTGAACACCTACAGGACAGTAGATCTCCAGGAAGAGGGTGGGACTGAACACCTACAGGACAGTAGATCTCCAGGAAGAGGGTGGGACTGAACACCTACAGGACAGTAGATCTCCAGGAAGAGGGTCGGACTGAAAACCCACAGGACAGTAGATCTCCAGGAAGAGGGTCGGACTGAAAACCTACAGGACAGTAAATCTCCAGGAAGAGGGTCGGACTGAAAACCCACAGGACAGTAGATCTCCAGGAAGAGGGTCGGACTGAAAACCTACAGGACAGTAAATCTCCAGGAAGAGGGTCGGACTGAAAACCCACAGGACAGTAGATCTCCAGGAAGAGGGTCGGACTGAAAACCCACAGGACAGTAGATCTCCAGGAAGAGGGTCAGACTGAAAACCCACAGGACAGTAGATCTCCAGGAAGAGGGTCCGACTGAAAACCCACAGGACAGTAGATCTCCAGGAAGAGGGTCGGACTGAAAACCCACAGGACAGTAGATCTCCAGGAAGAGGGTCGGACTGAAAACCCACAGGACAGTAGATCTCCAGGAAGAGGGTTGGACAGCCCTGCGCTACAGGGTGTGGGACATCGTCCTTTAGAATTAGGCTGCTCTAAATGATTTTAACCAGCAGGTGCCACTAGCGTACACTGTGTTGATCAAAGACTTGAATAATAAATCTATTTGACACAATTGGCTGGAACACCTCAATGATTCAGGAAGCTTTGATTCCCCATCACTAGAGACAAACCAAAATCTGACATCGGTGTTAAATTAAAAGTACTAACAACTAAACTAAAGTTTAATTGTGTGCAGTCACTGAATGCACATAAATTGTTTTCCTGCATGGGGAGGTGGTGAGGTCACTAAGTATGCATTCTTCTTCTATGGTGTTTATTGGTGGTGTTCAGACCAACGTTAAATGTGCATCACTGCCAACTGGCCTGGAGTGGGATAGAGACATGTGGTTCTGTCCTGGTGACATCACAGGGTCAGAGAGAACTCCTGACTGTAGTCATACAAAAACACTCCAGGCACTCAGCCCATAAGAACCATTCATACTGTCAGATCTAATATGAAGAACTGAATACAACCATAAGAACCATTCATACTGTCAGATCTAATATGAACTGAATACAACCATAAGAACCATTCATACTGTCAGATCTAATATGAAGAACTGAATACAACCATAAGAACCATTCATACTGTTAGATATAATATAAAAGAAAAGAGTTTGACCAGTACAAATTCATTTACAATTTCATTTACTTTTTATTGGCATGTCAATGAAGTTGGCTTCAATAGAGTAACCTAAACATATCCATCATCAATGATGAAAATAACTAATCTAGTTTATAAATACAATGTAATAAAACACATGTAGTTGTTTCATAAACTGTATATAATTAAACAAATAGTCCTTTAATAGCTAAAACAATCCCCCCAAAATAATGGTGAAAACTGATCACACCATCTCTATCTGATACATGTTGTCTACTAACTCATTCCCACAGAGAACTGATCACACCATCTCTATCTGATACATGTTGTATCTCATTCCTCACGGAAAAATGCAGAGGAAAGCAGGACCACCCAGTCAACCAGCCTCAGGGGATATTCAACCCTAAGGGCAAATCCAAAGTCCTCTCGATATATGTAAAGTAGAAGCTAACAAAACACATCAAAACTGACCAGGTGCACACTGATCAGTAAAGTAAAGAGAGGCTAACATTCTAGAACGCTCCCTTTTCTCGGCACAGTTCTCTCACATTGAGAGACAATAGGATTACAATAGTGTGCTATGCTTTCTTGAGAATTAAGTGATGCAATGATTTTAATCTTAGTTGGTCTGAGAGAACTGATTAGGCTTCTCCCTTTATGTATACATTGATGTGTTTTTTAAGGTATACAATCTGGCAAAACTCTTACCACAGTCAGAGCAGTAGTAAGGCTTCTCTCCTGTGTGTGCTCTTTTATGAACTTTTACATCAGTTGATGTTGTGAAGCACTTACCACAGTCAGAGCAGGAGTAAAGGCTTCTCTCCTTTATGTATAAGTTGGTGTGTTTTTAAGTTGCCCAGTTGTGAGAAACTCTTCCCACACTCAGAGCAGCAGTAAGGCTTCTCTCCTGTATGTATTCGCTGGTGGCATTTTAATATTTCCAATCGGATGAAACTCTTTCCACATTCAGAGCAGCAGTACGGCTTCTCTCCTGTATGTATTCGCTGGTGAGATCTGAAGTGGTTCTGTTGAGAGAAACTCTTCCCACAGTCAGAGCAGCAGTAAGGCTTCTCTCCTGTATGTAGACGTGTGTGTTTTTGTAAGTGGATATGTTGAGAGAACCTCTTCTCACAGCCAGAGCAGGAGTAAGGTTTCTCTCCAGTGTGCACTCTCTGATGAATTATCAGTGTCCCTGACGTTGTGAAGCTCTTCCCGCAGTCAGTACAGGAATACGGATTCTCTCCTGTATGTATACGTTCATGTATTTTTAAGGTATCCAATCGGGAGAAAGTCTTCCCACAGTCAGTACAGGAATATGGATTATTTCCTGTATGGATACGTTCATGTGTTTTTAAGGTATCCAATCGGGAGAAAGTTTTCCCACAGTCAGAGCAGGAGTATGGCTTCACTCCTGTATGTACATGTTGGTGTATTTGTAAGTGGAACTGTTGAGAGAACCTCTTCCCACACTCAGAGCAGGAGTGTGGCTTCACTCCTGTATGTACATGTTGGTGTGTTTGTAAGTGGATCTGTTGAGAGAACCTCTTCCCACACACAGAGCAAGAGTAAGGCTTCTCTCCAGTGTGCACTCTCTGATGAACTGTCAGAGATTGTGATGTTGTGAATCTCTTTCCACAGTTAGTGCAGGAATACGGATTCTCTCCTGTGTGTATTTTTATGTGTATTTTAAGCTTTGATAGAAATGGGAAAATCTCCTCACAATGTGGGCAGTGGTGAGACGTCTTAGCCCTGTGATCTTCCTGCTGTTGCTCTCTGGATGTAGAGAATGTCTCAACATGGTCTCCTGTGTGAACAACATCAGAAGAACCAGTCAGTGAGACATACATACGACTTCATATACAGTGTGTTCAGAAAGTATTCACATCCCTTGACCTTTTCTACATTTAGTTGTGTTTCAGCCTGAATTTTAACAGGATTACATTTGAGGATGTATGTCATTGGCCTACACACAATACCACACATGGATACATGACGAGATATTGGATATCGTTGTACCAACATGAATTCTACTACGACTATGTAGCATCTGAATATGAATACCACATCTGTAGATTCTAAACCACCAGTTGGAGGACCGATCAGGACAGAAAGTGGTAGGCCCGAAAAGTGTTTAGTCCTTACCCCATAACACCAGTATAGTACCCCATAACACCAGTATAGTACCCCATAACGCCAGTATAGTACCCCATAACACCAGTATAGTACCCCATAACGCCAGTATAGTACCCCATAACACCAGTGGAGTACCCCATAACGCCAGTATAGTACCCCATAACGCCAGTGGAGTACCCCATAACACCAGTATAGTACCCCATAACGCCAGTATAGTACCCCATAACGCCAGTATAGTACCCCATAACGCCAGTGGAGTACCCCATAATGCCAGTGGAGTACCCCATAACGCCAGTGGAGTACCCCATAACGCCAGTATAGTACCCCATAACACCAGTGGAGTACCCCATAACACCAGTATAGTACCCCATAACACCAGTATAGTACCCCATAACACCAGTATAGTACCCCATAACGCCAGTGGAGTACCCCATAACACCAGTATAGTACCCCATAACGCCAGTGGAGTACCCCATAACGCCAGTATAGTACCCCATAACACCAGTATAGTACCCCATAACGCCAGTGGAGTACCACATAACACCAGTGGAGTACCCCATAACGCCAGTGGAGTACCCCATAACGCCAGTGGAGTACCCCATAACGCCAGTGGAGTACCCCATAACGCCAGTGGAGTACCCCATAACGCCAGTGGAGTACCCCATAACGCCAGTGGAGTACCCCATAACACCAGTATAGTACCCCATAACACCAGTGGAGTACCCCATAACACCAGTATAGTACCCCATAACACCAGTGGAGTACCCCATAACGCCAGTGGAGTACTCCATAACACCAGGTGAGTACCCCATAACACCAGGTGAGTACCCCATAACACCAGGTGAGTACCCCATAACACCAGGTGAGTACCCCATAACGCCAGGTGAGTACCCCATAACGCCAGTGGAGTACCCCATAACGCCAGTGGAGTACCCCATAACACCAGTGGAGTACCCCATAACGCCAGTGGAGTACCCCCATAACGCCAGTGGAGTACCCCATAACACCAGTGGAGTACCCCATAACACCAGTATAGTACCCCATAACACCAGTATAGTACCCCATAACACCAGTGGAGTACCCCATAACACCAGTATAGTACCCCATAACACCAGTATAGTACCCCATAACGCCAGTGGAGTACCCCATAACGCCAGTGGAGTACCCCATAACACCAGTATAGTACCCCATAACACCAGTGGAGTACCCCATAACACCAGCGGAGTACCCCATAACACCAGTATAGTACCCCATAACATCAGTGGAGTACCCCATAATGCCAGTATAGTACCCCATAACACCAGTGGAGTACCCCATAACACCAGTGGAGTACCCCATAACACCAGTGGAGTACCCCGTAACACCAGTGGAGTACCCCATAACGCCAGTGGAGTACCCCATAACGCCAGTATAGTACCCCGTAACGCCAGTGGAGTACCCCATAACACCAGTGGAGTACCCCATAACACCAGTATAGTACCCCATAACACCAGTATAGTACCCCATAACACCAGTGGAGTACCCCATAACGCCAGTGGAGTACCCCATAACGCCAGTGGAGTACCCCATAACGCCAGTGGAGTACCCCATAACGCCAGTGGAGTACCCCATAACGCCAGTATAGTACCCCATAACACCAGTATAGTACCCCATAACACCAGTATAGTACCCCATAACGCCAGTGGAGTACCCCATAACCAGTGGAGTACCCCATAACGCCAGTATAGTACCCCATAACGCCAGTGGAGTACCCCATAACGCCAGTGGAGTACCCCATAACACCAGTGGAGTACCCCATAACACCAGTGGAATTACGTTTTTTCTGAATGTTTACAAATTAATTTAAAAGGAAAAGCGGAAATGCAATCTTTGTTGCGGCCTAAAATGTTGCATAACAAGTCACATAAGCAGTGTGGACTCATTCTGTGGGCAATAATAGTGTTTACAATTCATTTTGAATGACTACTGTGGTAGCAGGATTACAAGATTGTTACATTTAAGCACCAAATGGTAGTTTTATTAAATAAATCCTAATGGCGCAGAGTGATGATGTCAGAGAGGGATGTGGTGAGAACGGGATGGTCTGAGTAAGGTTCTTAGGACTCTCTCTCTCTCCCTTTCTGAGTTAACTGAGAGGAGTCTTTTGAAGCTTGGGCTGGCAACTAATAAAGAGATGGTTTCCAGTCTAGCTTCCTGCAGTTAGTCTGGGCATAGGGTCAAGGAAATTGGTTTTTGCTAGATAGCTTGGGCTGACAATGACTTGGTGATAATTACCTAAAGCTGTCATTCCATAGACGATATGTGGTGTGTGTGACCCGAGATAGAGATAGAGATAGTCTGGAAGAGTTTAGAACAATGCCTCATTGTCTCATCTTCCTGGCATCTGGGAAACTAAGCCGGGTTGGGGGTAAAACCCCATCCTGTGTAAATAACCAAGGTGGCTTATGGGAGTTGGAACCAAGCCTGACTTAGCATTTTTAAGTCCTATATAAGGTCACGGTTTTATCATTATCTGTTAGGCTGCTCAGCTCAACAGTCAAGACTGTTGGGCTGACTGGTGTCATTATGGCAATAATTAATAAATATTTAAAAAATATGATTTTTTTAAAGAAATGACCAAGTCTCTTACTTGAATAGAATATTCCACCACACTACCTCATCTCTGTAACCCACACATACAATTATCTGTAAGGTTCCTCAGTCAATCAGTATATTTCAAACATAGATTCAACCACAAAGATCAGGGAGGTTTTCTAAGGGCACCTTTTGGTAGATGAGTAAATGTTTTAATAAAAGACATTGAATATCCCTTTGAGCATGGTGAAGTTATTCATTTCACTTTGGATGATGTATCAATACACCCAGTTACTCCAAAGATACAGGCGTCCTTCCCAACTCCGTTCCGGAGAAGAGGCCAATCTAACACAACACATCACTGAGTACCACTCTTCACTCTTCGCATGGTGGTAGCTGCATCATGTTATGGGTATGCTTGTCATCGGCAAGGACTTGGATGTTAATTTGGGGATATAAAATTAAACTAAATAGAGCTAAGCACTGGAAAACTCCTAGAGGAAAACCTGGTTCAGTCTGCTTTCCAACAGACACTGGAAGACAAATTCACATTTCAGCAGGAGGATAACCAATAACCTAAAACATAAGGCGAAATATACACTGGAGTTGCTTACCAAGACAACATTGAATGTTCCAGAGTGGCCTAGTCACAGTTTTTACTTAAATCGGCTTGAAAATCTATGGCAAGACTTGAAAATGTCTGTCTAGCAATGATCAACCAACTTAAGAGAGCTTTAAGAATTTTAAAAATAATAAATGTGCAAATATTGTATCATCCAGGTGTGCTAAGCTCATCCTCCACTCACTATCACAAGGGTTAGTAACTACACAGACTCATTTCATATCATCCTCCACTCACTATCACAAGGGTTAGTAACTACACAGACTCATTTCATATCATCCTCCTCTCACTACCACAAGGGTTAATAACTACAGACTCATTTCATATCATCCTCCACTCACTATCACAAGGGTTAGTAACTACACAGACTCATTTCATATCATCCTCCACTCACTATCACAGGGGTTAGTAACTACAGACTCATTTCATAAAACTTTAAAACACTGGTAGTTTGTCTACTTCACTTCTTTAGTCTCCTCTCGGATCACTCCAGACAGCCCAGTGAATAAAATCAATCCTGGTGTCAAACCATGCAAGTGTCAATAGCATGAAATAACATCTACCTTCTCATTGAAACAGTTCATCATGAAACAGTTCTACTGCAACTTTTCATACACAGTGGGAAGTTGGAATGAACAACAAACTTAGTAAGATAAAACCTGCTCTTACCATCATAAACAGATTCCCCAATCTTCTCCTCCTCTTCTTCATCTTTAATGTTGACATTCAGCTCCAGTGTTTGACTGCAGTCTTCCAGCTTCACTGATGCCATCTCTGGATCCTGCAGTGCAAACTGGGCTCCACTGTCACAATCAGGACCCAGTGACTGTAGATTTGGACTCAGTTTGGAAGGAGAGAGGCAGGCTGGGATTGTCCTCACTGGTGATGTTACAGGCCTCAGACTTGACCTGAGTCGACCTGTGGTAATAAAGAGAAACAGACACAAAAATTATTGTCTTGACAGTTCAGGCACTTTCTTTAAAAAATATATATATTTTTATTTTTTTCAAGTATCTCATTACAATAGATCAGGTAGCTAAACATTGATAACAAAACATTCGTTCACATTAAACAAGTGCAAACTTTAAATTACACAATGTAAAGTGCACTTAAAGTGGAACTGACAGCGTTTTCACTACTTTGCAGATATGAAACAAACAGGCAATCACTATATCAGTCAAAAATATTTTAAAAAATCACAGTTTATGCTACAAAACCCACTTCATAAGACGTTTTAAAAACAGGTCCATTAAACTCAACATTCCATGATGTACAGTAAGACATTGTTGGCAGAATAGATGGATGCAGTTCAATGTGTCATGATTTTCCTTCTGGGTAACAATCAGAGAACCCCCCCCCACCAGAGAGGAAGGGGGAATGGGGTGAAGTTGGCCAGTTTGATGACGGTCGTAAATACCTTACAGAAACTCTCTCTTCCATGTCATGCAATAATGAGGTTGAGAACCTCTGTGGAACAAAGTGAGTCCTCCCTCAAACTCCCAACATCAACAGACTGGATAATGAAACAATGTTTCTGTAATCCAATCATTTGGAATGGTCCTATGGGTCCTTAAAGAACAATCCTGTTAAATGCATTGCTCATTTGTGATGTCACTAAGGACAGTAGAACAACATAACTGTATCTCTGAAATGTATATTTTACAGTTATCAGATTCACATCTAAATGTTGGGGAGACTTATATGATTAAATATTCAACTCTTTGTGAGGAGATGAAATGTGATGATAGCCTTCTAAATGAGAATAGTTTTTCATATGAAAGTTCTACCCAGTCAGTGACCACACCCGCAAGAGCACAGGCGTTATTTCGGCGTCATGGAACACCCACTTTTGTGAGTGCATAAAACCACTCGTTAACTAAATGTACATTAGACCAAGCACGCAGACGTAAGCCGGACGTCAGGTAATGGTTAAAACTATTAGACCAGTACATTGCCGCGTTGCTACTGGCATTTAAAATGGTCGGGAGCTGAACCCTGAATAATCAACTATTGAGACCAGCGTGACTGACAGCGTGAGCTGAACCCTGACTAATCAACCATTGAGACCAGCGTGACCGACAGCGTGACCGACAGCGTGACCGACAGCGTGACCGACAGCGTGACCGACAGCGTGACCGACAGCGTGACCGACAGCGTGAGCTAAACCGTACGAAATGGTTAGAAACTCTGAAACGTTCAACAACGAAGAAGACAAGACTACACATTCACAGTCTGCAGCTGTATATGTAAAATAGTCTAGTAAACTCGACCAAAGACGAAGAACATATTCCTCTCATCAAGACAAGAGAGAAGAACATATTCCTCTCATCAAGACAAGAGGAGAAGAACATATTCCTCTCATCAAGACGAGAAGAACATATTCCTCTCATCAAGACAAGAGGAGAAGAACATATTCCTCTCATCAAGACAAGAGGAGAAGAACATATTCCTCTCATCAAGACGAGAAGAACATATTCCTCTCATCAAGACGAGAAGAACATATTCCTCTCATCAGTGTGGTACTCTTGTAGTATCAATTCTAGCGAACACTCCAGAACAAAAGCCTAATACAACTACAAAAGACATTGTGACCTCGGAGTTACAAACCAGAGACTTCTGTTGAACTACTCTCCACAGAAGGACCAGCGATTTCAACAGAGAGACAACAAAGACATACAAGCGTAAATACGTACATAGCAATTATTTTCGACTGAGCTGCCGTTCATGTGCAAAGTATTATAATTTCCATGAGCATAGTTATCAACTGTATGTAGAGGGTCACTTCTGTCTTTCCCGCTCTTTATCTGTCCCCACCTCTTTCCATTGTCTACAAAGCCGTCATATCGTGTTAGTCCACTAGGGACCTTTCATTGCATTATGTTAGTATTCTATAATCATCCTGTGTGTGTGTTTATGTATTTCTGTGTGATTTATTTCATTAGTTAGTAAATAAATAATAATTAATTGAAACGTTCATTATGAGACTGATGAGGTAATAATTAATAATTGATTAATATGATGACGGGTAGGATATCGAGATATCCTGATCTACATTTGAGTTAATTTGGGAAACGGTAACTCGTTAAATAAACTTTTCCCATGGTGCCCCAGGTTACTACTTAATCAATTGTTATATGGTTAATTTAACCGCGTAATAATTGACCGTGGTATGTAAGTATTAGATGAATAGCCATAATCGCATTAATGGTAGCAACAACACGACAAATGCATGATTAATATAATTCACCAATACATTAGGTTACACAGGAACTGTAATACTGGATCCATTGTAGGTTACACAGGAACTGTAATACTGGATCCATTGTAGGTTACAAAGGAACTGTATACTGGATCCATTGTAGGTTACACAGGAACTGTATACTGGATCCATTGTAGGTTACAAAGGAACTGTATACTGCATCCATTGTAGGTTACAAAGGAACTGTATACTGGATCCATTGTAGGTTACAAAGGAACTGTATACTGGATCCATTGTAGGTTACACAGGAACTGTATACTGGATACATTGTAGGTTACACAGGAACTGTATACTGGATCCATTGTAGGTTACAGAGGAATTGTAATACTGGATCCATTGTAGGTTACAGAGGAATTGTAATACTGCATCCATTGTAGGTTACAGAGGAATTGTAATACTGCATCCATTGTAGGTTACAGAGGAATTGTAATACTGGATCCATTGTAGGTTACACAGGAACTGTATACTGGATCCAAAGCTACCTTTCACTGGTGACTGTCAGCAGCATTACTTTGAAAGACATACTACTGGGCTTATTGTCTGTGTCTCTCTCTCTGTGTCTCTCTCTCCTGTTATCTCCCAGAGGTCTCAAAGTGGACCTCTGGGAGATAACACTGACAGGAGATTTACTATGTCTTTTTGGTGATTAAACCTAAAGAGCATTCCAGAGCATGAGTTAATGCTTCTGTTCTATACAGTAGCAGGGAGAGATGGCTCCAGTAGGGCCAGACACTGGTCTCTACACAATGAAAACTGTCTGCTGTGAATTATAAGTATCTTTCATACAAAATCTTAACCAAAATCTTATAGATCTTCTCATTGAAAGCAAGTCTAAGAAGCGGTAAATCTGTTCTATGTGCGCTCAAACAGGATTCAATGCTGGTCTAACCAATCGGAATCACGCGTTAGATAAAATACGGAACAGTTCCTTATTTCACTGAAAGAATAAACGTTTTGTTATCGAGATGATAGTTTCAGTTCTACCATATTAATGACCAAAGGTTTGTATTTCTGTGTGTTTTTATGTTATAACTAAGTCTATGATTTGATAGAGCAGTCTTGCTGAGCGATGGTAGGCAGCAGCAGGCTCGTAGCATTCATTCAAACAGCACTTTTATGCATTTTGCCAGCAGTTCTTCGCAATGCTGTTTATGACTTCAAGCCTATCAACTCCCGAGATTTGGCTGGTGTAACCGATGTGAAATGGCTAGCTAGTTAGGGGGTGCGCGCTAATAGCGTTTCAAACGTCCTGCGCTCTGAGACTTGGAGTAGTTGTTCCCCTTGCTCTGCATGTGTAATGCTGCTTCGAGGGTGGCTGTTGTCGATGTGTTCCTGGTTCGAGCCCAGGTAGGAGCGAGGAGAGGGACGGAAGCTATACTGTTACACTGGCAATACTAAATTGCCTATTAAGAACATCCAATAGTCAAAGATATATGAAATACAAATCGTAGAGAGAGAAATAGTCCTTTAATTCCTATATTAATTACAACCTAAAACTTCTTACCTGGGAATATTGAAGACTCATGTTAAAAGGAACCACCAGCTATCATATGTTCTCATGTTCTGAGCAAGGAATTTAAACATTAGCTTTGGGGCGGCAGGGTAGCCAAAGTGGTTGGACTAGTGACCGGATGGTTGCAAGTTCAAATCCACGAGCTGACAAGGTACAAATCTGTCATTCTGCCCACTGTTCCTAGGCCGTCATTGAAAATAAGAATTTGTTCTTAACTGACTTGCCTAAATAAAGGTAAAATAAACATGGCATATGTTGCACTTTTACTTTCTTCTCCAACACTTTGTTTTTGCATTATTTAAACCAAATTGAACATGTTTCATTATTTATTTGAGGCTAAATTGATTTTATTGATGTATTATATTAAGTTAAAATAAGTGTTGTTGTAATTGTCATTATTATTATTACAAAAATAAATAAATAAATAAATAAATAATAAATTGTCCGATTAATCGGTATCAGCCTTTTTTTGTTCCTTCCATAATCGGTATCTGTGTTGAAAAATCATAAATCGGTGACCTCTAGGCTTGATCACCAACAAGTAAAAATGACCTCTTCTCGGGTTGCAACACTCACTACCGAGTTACAAACTGCCTCTGGAAGCAAAGTCAGCACAAGAACTGTTACTCGGGAGCTTCATGAAATGGGTTTCCGTGGTCGAGCAGCCGCACACAAGCCTAAGATCACCATGCACAATGCCAAGCGTTGGCTGAGTAATGTAAAACTCGCCGCCATTGGACTCTGGAGCAGTGGAAACGCGTTCTTTGGAGTGATAAATCACGCTTCACCATCTGGCAGTCTGACGGACAAATCTGGGTGTGGCGGATGCCAGGAGAACGCTACTTGCCCCAATGCGTAGTGCCGACTGTAAAGCTTGGTGTAGGAGGAATAATGGGATTGGGCTGTTTTTCATGGTTCAGCCTAAGCCCGTAGCTGCAGTCAAGGGAAATCTTAACACTACAACATAGTGACATTCTAGACGATTCTGTGCTTCCAAATTTTTGGCAACAGTTTGGGGAAGGCTCTTTCCTGTTTCAGTATCACAATGCCCCCGTGCAGGGGTCCATAAAGGAATGGTTTGTCAAATTCGATGTGGAAGAACTTGACTGGCCCGCAGAGCCCTGACCTCAACCCCATCGAACACCTTAGGGATGGATTGGAACACAGACTGCGAGCAAGGCCTAATCGCCCAACATCAGTGCCCAACCTCCCTAATGCTCATGGCTGAATGGAAGCATGTCCCCTCAGCAATGTTCCAACATCTAGTGGAAAGCATCTGTTGTGGAAAATTACGTAATTAGTCATGGTTATCCCATGTTTTACTGCTTAAACAATAGTCTCTTGTTATATGCTAGTGTGATTTCTAACCTGATACAAACTTGTCTTTGTGGGACTTAGCCATAAGCCATAACTAAGGTCTGTTTGGGTGAAACTGCAGCATGTGACATCCCGCGGGTTTACTATCTACAGGAAGTCACATGTATGGAAACTTGCAGAAAGAAGCACATTATAGTGTTTACTGTTGGGAATACAGTTAGACGGTGGAGACCTCGGGCTATCAACCTCTTAAATCTGCACAGACAACTAATGACCTTATACACACTATCTGCTCACTGCCACGTATACAGAAAGGATGTACTTCTCCATAAAAAGCAGAGACCTGACTATGTTTGTTAAGCTTTCAACTCTGAACCTTTCTTGGTGATGGTTGATTGCTTCATTTTTGCAAAGCTTATAATAAAGCTGTTACAAAGAATCTAGTCTCGCTCTTCCTATAGTATTGCTACCACACCTTCCCAATACAGTGGAGGCTGTGATAGCAGCAAAGGGGGGGAACCAACTCCATATTACTGCCTATGATTTTGGAATGAGAGGTTCGACTAACAGGTGTCCACATACTTTTGGTCATGTAGTGTAGTTATGGGATAGCTAGGCTAATATTCTCCTTTGCTTGCTAGCTAGTAAACTAAAGCTAACACACAATCACATCAAGCAGCTGAAATGACAGCAAACTATGTGAATTTTCATTTGTTTTAGCTTCTACCTTTGCTTCTATTGCCAATTCGATGGATATATCATTAGAATGATCCTGATAAATGAATTGGCCTGGATCGGAGAAGCTGTCAGTCTCGTCACGTTCATATGCATGGCACAGTGGATGCAACATGTTGCACAGGTCAGATAGGCTAGTAGCATGGAGAAATATTATCCAGAGGCGCTTTTTTCCAAGGGAGGTTTATACATTGACTGGCTGGGCTGTGGGACAGTGGATGTGGTAAAACGAATGGAACTGCTAACAGATATTATGCATGAATATTGGTGATAACTCCTTGCTATCAACCAATCAGCATCCAGGATCCAAACAACCCATTTTATAATGTGACAAAGAGATTGGTAAATGATATAACACCCCATTATAACATCTGGTATGCAGACACTTATGTAGCATGTAATAGAATAGGACATAAGTTGTCATGCAGACCATGTAATACCAGTTGTTATTAACAGTAGACATTAGCGCATATGACAACAGGATAAACAGTCATCTATAAACACCCATTATGAACTAGTTTCATAAGACTGTATGCCGTTACTCATTACTGTTATTTTATAGGTGTTACAGTGCCTTGCGAAAGTATTCGGCCCCCTTGAACTTTGCGACCTTTTGCCACATTTCAGGCTTCAAACATAAAGATATAAAACTGTCTTTTTTTGTGAAGAATCAACAACACGTAGGACACAATCATGAAGTGGAACGACATTTATTGGATATTTCAAACTTTTTTAACAAATCAAAAACTGAAAAATTGGGCATGCAGAATAATTCAGCCCCTTTACTTTCAGTGCAGCAAACTCTCTCCAGAAGTTCAGTGAGGATCTCTGAATGATCCAATGTTGACCTAAATGACTAATGATGATAAATACAATCCACCTGTGTGTAATCAAGTCTCCGTATAAATGCACCTGCACTGTGATAGTCTCAGAGGTCGGTTAAAAGTGCAGAAAGCATCATGAAGAACAAGGAACACACCAGGCAGGTCCGAGATACTGTTGTGAACAAGTTTAAAGCCGGATTTGGATACAAAAGATTTCCCAAGCTTTAAACATCCCAAGGAGCACTGTGCAAGCGATAATATTGAAATGGAAGGAGTATCAGACCACTGCAAATCTACAAGACCTGGCCGTCCCTCTAAACTTTCAGCTCATACAAGGAGAGGACTGATCAGAGATGCAGCCAAGAGGCCCATGATCACTCTGGATGAACTGCAGAGATCTACAGCTGAGGTGGGAGACTCTGTCCATAGGACAACAATCAGTCGTATATTGCACAAATCTGGCCTTTATGGAAGAGTGGCAAGAAGAAAGCCATTTCTTAAAGATATCCATAAAAAGTGTTGTTTAAAAAAAAAGTTTGCCACAAGCCACCTGGGAGACACACCAAACATGTGGAAGAAGGTGCTCTGGTCAGATGAAACCAAAATGGAACTTTTTGGCTACAATGCAAAACATTATGTTTGGCGTAAAAGCAACACAGCTCATCACCCTAAACACACCATCCCCACTGTCAAACATGGTGGTGGCAGCATCATGGTTTGGGCCTGCTTTTCTTCAGCAGGGACAGGGAAGATGGTTAAAATTGATGGGAAGATGGATGGAGCCAAATACAGGACAATTCTGGAAGAAAACCTGATGGAGTCTGCAAAAGACCTGAGACTGGGACGGAGATTTGTCTTCCAACAAGACAATGATCCAAAACATAAAGCAAAATCTACAATGGAATGGTTCAAAAATAAACATATCCAGGTGTTAGAATGGCCAAGTCAAAGTCCAGACCTGAATCCAATCGAGAATCTGTGGAAAGAACTGAAAACTGCTGTTCACAAATGCTCTCCATCCAACCTCACTGAGCTCGAGCTGTTTTGCAAGGAGGAATGGGGGAAAAATTCAGTCTCTCGATGTGCAAAACTGATAGAGACATATCCCAAGCGACTTACAGCTGTAATCGCAGCAAAAGGTGGCGCTACAAAGTATTAACTTAAGGGGGCTGAATAATTTTGCACGCCCAATTTTTCAGTTTTTGATTTGTTAAAAATGTTTGAAATATCCAATACATGTCGTTCCACTTCATGATTGTGTCCCACTTGTTGTTGATTCTTAACTAAAAAATACAGTTTTATATCTTTATGTTTGAAGCCTGAAATGTGGCAAAAGGTCGCAAAGTTCAAGGGGGCCGAATACTTTCGCAAGGCACTGTATAAAAGGGTTTATTAACACATGACTAAGGACACCTACAGTAAAGTGTTACCCCAACTTCTCCTGATCATTTCATAGAACTTCAGAACACTGGCAGTTTGTCTATTTCAATTCTTTAGTCTACTCCAGGTCACAGTTTTAAATGAGAACTTGTTCTCAACTAGCCTACCTGGTTAAATAAAGGAGAAATTTCAAAAGATAATAAAAGTCTACTCTGAACACTCCAGATAGCCCAGTGAATAAAACACAGTTCTACAGCAACTTTCAACACAGTTTGAAGTTGAAATGAACAACAGTCTGGAGCTCTTCAGGGACGTGTGAGTCAGAATTATAGAATCAACCTGAAGATAGAATCTGCTCTTACCATCATAAACAGATTTCCCAATCGTCTCCTCTTCTTCTTCATCTTTAATGTTGACATTCAGCTCCAGTGTTTGACTGCAGTCTTCCAGCTTCACTGATGCCATCTCTGGACCCTGCAGTGCAAAATGGGCTCCACTGTCACAATCAGGACCCAGTGACTGAAGGTTTGGACTCAGTGTATAAGGAGAGAGGCAAGCTGGGTTTGTCCTCACTGTTGATGTTACCTACCTCAGACTTGACCTAAGTCAAAAAAAATGTTTTAATAATTTTCACAGAACAGTAGTTCACCTGCCTCACAATTAATGCTTGGGTTGTTTGCTTAATATTTTTCCTGGTAAATATTTAGCTATCATCCTTCTGATAAAGCATGCAGTTTAAACAGCACTATTTACTATGTATGTTCCTGAATAACCATGTCTTCACCGTATGGTTTCACCTCGGAAAAAAATATATTGTATTTCCCATTTTCACACTATAGAAACAATTACAGACAAAGTTAGAAACACCTGAATGTCTGAATATTGTTACACATGTAATAATAATAATAATAATAATAATAAGTGCACCCGCGCTGCCTGCAATGAATTCAGTTGACGTAGACAGAAGGGAAGCCGCCATTTTACCATCCCGTGAATTTTACACAAAAACAATAACGAACTCAAAAATCACAAATAATTAGATTTTTTAAATGAAATTAGCTTTACTAAATGATTTTCATTCAATTAGTCAAACCCAAAGTCTCTAGCTATTTGACTAATAAAATAGTTATGCTCACTCGGCTTGACACAAAAGTAACACGTAAAACCTTACCAAACGTGATAATACCATAAATGATGTGTTAGCCAGCACGTTATGACATGTTCTTTCTATATTACAAAGTGTAAACGTGCTATTACATACCTGTAATACATGTGAAACGGACACTAAATATATCGTCTTCACCACACAATTCTGGCGCCTTCCCGGAACTTCCTGTTCCACCACTGCAACAGAGCAAATGCGACATCACAGACAGGACAATGCGACATATATTTCATTGGATGTATAAATATGGTAGTGAGAGGAAAGCCCACTGACAGAGAGCGGGAGAAGATGGAACGATATGGGTTTTGGCCGAAATTCGGCATATTTTCTCATTCATTAAACATGTTATCTCA
This sequence comes from Oncorhynchus gorbuscha, assembly GCF_021184085.1. NCBI lineage: Eukaryota > Metazoa > Chordata > Actinopteri > Salmoniformes > Salmonidae > Oncorhynchus > Oncorhynchus gorbuscha. The sequence continues at coordinate 31,369 of NW_025748661.1, forward strand.
ATACAGTTTTATGTTCCTCAAACTACAATCTGTTATGAACAGAGTGGACAACGTTTGCTTAGGAATCCAAAGGCAAATTGAGTTAATGCGCACAAGCGCTTCACCGACTAGGCGTTGCCTAAAGGAAATATTCAGGTTTGCTAGAACACGCCAATAGGATATCACTAGCGCGTGCTTGGCTCTGCCCACTATGACTCCCATTGGAAACAACAAGATGTGGTCTATCTTGGTTGACATAAACATATTTGGAGACACCTTCTGTGTGTACATTTTTGGCAGACAAGACATTCTTGCGTATTGCTGCCTATCGCAGGTTGGTACGGATTTCACATTTAGGTCACAAAAACTGGGAAAAGGAGAATGGGAAAATCTTAAATTGCACCATTTAATCCTGCACCTATACACACTATCCCCCAAAACTCACCACCCCATCCCACTACTTTGGCCCTAAACGATCCTACACCAGGCCGTCTGCCTTGAGGATGGAACCACTAAAATAAAATCTTTACTAAAATCTCTCACACCCAAATATGTATGCTGCAACTACCACATCTATTTTATGTGATTTCCACTCCCATCAGTGCAGTGCAATTGATCACAATGACCATAAAGGCAAGGAATTCGACAGTACTAAAACTCATCCTCAGCAAGACTACAAATTCCTGCAGGAAGCTCCCACAGGTAGTCTCTAATGCCGACACTGTCAGCTACCGTTCACCACCGCGATCAG
>NW_025748662.1:0-32095 GCF_021184085.1 Oncorhynchus gorbuscha
CAATCTAGAAAGTATAACAATGTTTGAATGTTTGCATTTTGCATTTGATGTCCTATTGTAGTGGTGCTGGATTCCTGGACACAGATTAAGCCCCAGTCCTTGACTAAAAAATCTAGTTCAATGAAGATTCAGCAGTGAGCATTGAGTACTTACCAGGGGTCAAGGGTAAGCTCTTGTCCAGACTCCACAGTCCGTCAGCCCAAGTCCTATTGTAGTGGTGTTGATGTGATGTCTATTGTAGTGGTGTTGATGTGATGTCTATTGTAGTGGTGTTGATGTCCTATTGTAGTGGGTTGATGTGATGTCCTATTGTAGTGGTGTTGATGTGATGTTCTATTGTAGTGGTGTTGATGTGATGTCCTATTGTGAGTGGTGTTGATGTGATGTCCTATTGTAGTGGTGTTGATGTCCTATTGTAGTGGTGTTGATGTGATGTTCTATTGTAGTGGCGTTGATGTGATGTTCTATTGTAGTGGTGTTGATGTGATGTTCTATTGTAGTGGTGTTGATGTCCTATTGATGTGTTGATGTGATGTCCTATTGTAGTGGTGTTGATGTCCCTATTGTAGTGGTGTTGATGTGATGTTCTATTGTGGTGTTGATGGTGTTGATGTGATGTCCCTGTTGTAGTGGTGTTGATGTTCTATTGTAGTGGTGTTGATGTTCTATTGTAGTGGTGTTGATGTTCTATTGTAGTGGTGTTGATGTGATGTTCTATTGTAGTGGTGTTGATTGATGTCCTATTGTAGTGGTGTTGATTGATGTCCTATTGTAGTGGTGTTGATGTGATGTCCTATTGTAGTGGTGTTGATGTGATGTCCTATTGTGTTGATGTGATGTCCTATTGTAGTGGTGTTGATGTGATGTTCTATTGTAGTGGTGTTGATGTGATGTCCTATTGTAGTGGTGTTGATGTGATGTCCTGTTGTAGTGGTGTTGATGTTCCTATTGTAGTGGCGTTGATGTGATGTTCTATTGTAGTGGTGTTGATGTGATGTCCTATTGTAGTGGGGTTGATGTTCTATTGTAGTGGTGTTGATGTGATGTCCTATTGTAGTGGTGTTGATGTCCTATTGTAGTGGTGTTGATGTCCTATTGTAGTGGGGTTGATGTGATGTCCTATTGTAGTGGTGTTGATGTGATGTTCTATTGTAGTGGTGTTGATGTGATGTCTTATTGTAGTGGTGTTGATGTCCTATTGTAGTGGTGTTGATGTGATGTTCTATTGTAGTGGTGTTGATGTGATGTTCTATTGTAGTGGTGTTGATGTGATGTTCTATTGTAGTGGTGTTGATGTGATGTCCTATTGTAGTGGTGTTGATGTCCTATTGTAGTGGTGTTGATGTGATGTCCTATTGTAGTGGTGTTGATGTCCTATTGTAGTGGTGTTGATGTGATGTCCTATTGTAGTGGTGTTGATGTCCTATTGTAGTGGTGTTGATGTAATGTTCTATTGTAGTGGTGTTGATGTCCTATTGTAGTGGTGTTGATGTGATGTCCTATTGTAGTGGTGTTGATGTCCTATTGTAGTGGTGTTGATGTTCTATTGTAGTGGTGTTGATGTGATGTCCTATTGTAGTGGTGTTGATGTCCTATTGTAGTGGTGTTGATGTGATGTCCTATTGTAGTGGTGTTGATGTGATGTCCTATTGTAGTGGTGTTGATGTCCTATTGTAGTGGTGTTGATGTGATGTCCTATTGTAGTGGTGTTGATGTGATGTTCTATTGTAGTGGTGTTGATGTGATGTCCTATTGTAGTGGTGTTGATGTGATGTCCTATTGTAGTGGTGTTGATGTTCTATTGTAGTGGTGTTGATGTGATGTTCTATTGTAGTGTGTTGATTGATGTCCTATTGTAGTGGTGTTGATGTTCTATTGTAGTGGTGTTGATGTGATGTCCTATTGTAGTGGTGTTGATGTCCTGTTGTAGTGGTGTTGATGTTCTATTGCAGTGGTGTTGATGTGATGTCTATTGTAGTGGTGTTGATGTTCTATTGTAGTGGTGTTGATGTGATGTCCTATTGTAGTGGTGTTGATGTGATGTTCTATTGTAGTGGTGTTGATGTGATGTTCTATTGTAGTGGTGTTGATGTGATGTCCTATTGTAGTGGTGTTGATGTGATGTCCTATTGTAGTGGTGTTGATGTGATGTCCTATTGTAGTGGTGTTGATGTGATGTCCTATTGTAGTGGTGTTGATGTGATGTTCTATTGTAGTGGTGTTGATGTGATGTTCTATTGTAGTGGTGTTGATGTGATGTCCTATTGTAGTGGTGTTGATGTGATGTCCTATTGTAGTGGTGTTGATGTGATGTTCTATTGTAGTGGTGTTGATGTTCTATTGTAGTGGTGTTGATGTGATGTCCTATTGTAGTGGTGTTGATGTGATGTCCTATTGTAGTGGTGTTGATGTGATGTTCTATTGTAGTGGTGTTGATGTGATGTTCTATTGTAGTGGTGTTGATGTTCTATTGTAGTGGTGTTGATGTGATGTCCTATTGTAGTGGTGTTGATGTGATGTCCTATTGTAGTGGTGTTGATGTGATGTTCTATTGTAGTGGTGTTGATGTGATGTTCTATTGTAGTGGTGTTGATGTGATGTCCTATTGTAGTGGTGTTGATGTCCTATTGTAGTGGGGTTGATGTTCTATTGTAGTGGTGTTGATGTGATGTCCTATTGTAGTGGTGTTGATGTTCTATTGTAGTGGTGTTGATGTTCTATTGTAGTGGTGTTGATGTTCTATTGTAGTGGTGTTGATGTGATGTCCTATTGTAGTGGTGTTGATGTGATGTCCTATTGTAGTGGTGTTGATGTGATGTCTATTGTAGTGGTGTTGATTGATGTCCTGTGATGTGTTGATGTCCTATTGTAGTGGTGTTGATGTGATGTCCTATTGTAGTGGTGTTGATGTGATGTTCTATTGTAGTGGTGTTGATGTGATGTTCTATTGTAGTGGTGTTGATGTGATGTTCTATTGTAGTGGTGTTGATGTGATGTCCTATTGTAGTGGTGTTGATGTCCTATTGTAGTGGTGTTGATGTGATGTCCTATTGTAGTGGTGTTGATGTCCTATTGTAGTGGTGTTGATGTGATGTTCTATTGTAGTGGTGTTGATGTCCTATTGTAGTGGTGTTGATGTGATGTTCTATTGTAGTGGTGTTGATGTTCTATTGTAGTGGTGTTGATGTTCTATTGTAGTGGTGTTGATGTGATGTCCTATTGTAGTGGTGTTGATGTGATGTCCTATTGTAGTGGTGTTGATGTGATGTTCTATTGTAGTGGTGTTGATGTGATGTCCTATTGTAGTGGTGTTGATGTCCTATTGTAGTGGTGTTGATGTGATGTCCTATTGTAGTGGTGTTGATGTGATGTTCTATTGTAGTGGTGTTGATGTGATGTCCTATTGTAGTGGTGTTGATGTGATGTCCTGTTGTAGTGGTGTTGATGTTCTATTGCAGTGGTGTTGATGTGATGTTCTATTGTAGTGGTGTTGATTGATGTCCTATTGTAGTGTTGTGTTCTATTGTAGTGGTGTTGATGTTCTATTGTAGTGGTGTTGATGTGATGTCCTATTGTAGTGGTGTTGATGTCCTGTTGTAGTGATGTTGATGTTCTATTGCAGTGGTGTTGATGTGATGTCCTATTGTAGTGGTGTTGATGTCCTATTGTAGTGGTGTTGATGTGATGTCCTATTGTAGTGGTGTTGATGTCCTATTGTAGTGGTGTTGATGTGATGTTCTATTGTAGTGGTGTTGATGTGATGTTCTATTGTAGTGGTGTTGATGTGATGTTCTATTGTAGTGGTGTTGATGTGATGTCCTATTGTAGTGGTGTTGATGTGATGTCCTATTGTAGTGGTGTTGATGTCCTATTGTAGTGGTGTTGATGTGATGTCCTATTGTAGTGGTGTTGATGTCCTATTGTAGTGGTGTTGATGTGATGTTCTATTGTAGTGGTGTTGATGTCCTATTGTAGTGGTGTTGATGTGATGTCCTATTGTAGTGGTGTTGATGTTCTATTGTAGTGGTGTTGATGTTCTATTGTAGTGGTGTTGATGTTCTATTGTAGTGGTGTTGATGTGATGTCCTATTGTAGTGGTGTTGATGTGATGTCCTATTGTAGTGGTGTTGATGTGATGTCCTATTGTAGTGGTGTTGATGTGATGTCCTATTGTAGTGGTGTTGATGTCCTATTGTAGTGGTGTTGATGTGATGTCCTATTGTAGTGGTGTTGATGTGATGTTCTATTGTAGTGGTGTTGATGTGATGTCCTATTGTAGTGGTGTTGATGTGATGTCCTGTTGTAGTGGTGTTGATGTTCTATTGCAGTGGTGTTGATGTGATGTTCTATTGTAGTGGTGTTGATGTGATGTCCTATTGTAGTGGTGTTGATGTTCTATTGTAGTGGTGTTGATGTTCTATTGTAGTGGTGTTGATGTGATGTCCTATTGTAGTGGTGTTGATGTCCTGTTGTAGTGGTGTTGATGTTCTATTGCAGTGGTGTTGATGTGATGTCCTATTGTAGTGGTGTTGATGTTCTATTGTAGTGGTGTTGATGTGATGTCCTATTGTAGTGGTGTTGATGTGATGTTCTATTGTAGTGGTGTTGATGTGATGTTCTATTGTAGTGGTGTTGATGTGATGTCCTATTGTAGTGGTGTTGATGTCCTATTGTAGTGGTGTTGATGTGATGTCCTATTGTAGTGGTGTTGATGTGATGTTCTATTGTAGTGGTGTTGATGTGATGTTCTATTGTAGTGGTGTTGATGTGATGTCCTATTGTAGTGGTGTTGATGTGATGTCCTATTGTAGTGGTGTTGATGTGATGTTCTATTGTAGTGGTGTTGATGTCCTATTGTAGTGGTGTTGATGTGATGTCCTATTGTAGTGGTGTTGATGTGATGTTCTATTGTAGTGGTGTTGATGTGATGTCCTATTGTAGTGGTGTTGATGTTCTATTGTAGTGGTGTTGATGTGATGTCCTATTGTAGTGGTGTTGATGTGATGTCCTATTGTAGTGGTGTTGATGTGATGTTCTATTGTAGTGGTGTTGATGTGATGTTCTATTGTAGTGGTGTTGATGTGATGTCCTATTGTAGTGGTGTTGATGTCCTATTGTAGTGGGGTTGATGTTCTATTGTAGTGGTGTTGATGTGATGTCCTATTATAGTGGTGTTGATGTTCTATTGTAGTGGTGTTGATGTTCTATTGTAGTGGTGTTGATGTTCTATTGTAGTGGTGTTGATGTGATGTCCTATTGTAGTGGTGTTGATGTGATGTCCTATTGTAGTGGTGTTGATGTGATGTCCTATTGTAGTGGTGTTGATGTGATGTCCTATTGTAGTGGTGTTGATGTCCTATTGTAGTGGTGTTGATGTGATGTCCTAGTGTAGTGGTGTTGATGTGATGTCCTATTGTAGTGGTGTTGATGTGATGTCCTGTTGTAGTGGTGTTGATGTTCTATTGCAGTGGTGTTGATGTGATGTTCTATTGTAGTGGTGTTGATGTGATGTCCTATTGTAGTGGTGTTGATGTTCTATTGTAGTGGTGTTGATGTTCTATTGTAGTGGTGTTGATGTGATGTCCTATTGTAGTGGTGTTGATGTCCTGTTGTAGTGGTGTTGATGTTCTATTGCAGTGGTGTTGATGTGATGTCCTATTGTAGTGGTGTTGATGTCCTATTGTAGTGGTGTTGATGTGATGTCCTATTGTAGTGGTGTTGATGTCCTATTGTAGTGGTGTTGATGTGATGTTCTATTGTAGTGGTGTTGATGTGATGTTCTATTGTAGTGGTGTTGATGTGATGTTCTATTGTAGTGGTGTTGATGTGATGTCCTATTGTAGTGGTGTTGATGTCCTATTGTAGTGGTGTTGATGTGATGTCCTATTGTAGTGGTGTTGATGTCCTATTGTAGTGGTGTTGATGTCCTATTGTAGTGGTGTTGATGTGATGTTCTATTGTAGTGGTGTTGATGTCCTATTGTAGTGGTGTTGATGTGATGTCCTATTGTAGTGGTGTTGATGTTCTATTGTAGTGGTGTTGATGTTGAGTGGTGTTGATGTTCTATTGTAGTGGTGTTGATGTGATGTCCTATTGTAGTGGTGTTGATGTGATGTCCTATTGTAGTGGTGTTGATGTGATGTCCTATTGTAGTGGTGTTGATGTGATGTCCTATTGTAGTGGTGTTGATGTCCTATTGTAGTGGTGTTGATGTGATGTCCTATTGTAGTGGTGTTGATGTGATGTTCTATTGTAGTGGTGTTGATGTGATGTCCTATTGTAGTGGTGTTGATGTGATGTCCTGTTGTAGTGGTGTTGATGTTCTATTGCAGTGGTGTTGATGTGATGTTCTATTGTAGTGGTGTTGATGTGATGTCCTATTGTAGTGGTGTTGATGTTCTATTGTAGTGGTGTTGATGTTCTATTGTAGTGGTGTTGATGTGATGTCCTATTGTAGTGGTCCTGTTGAGTGGTGTTGATGTTCTATTGCAGTGGTGTTGATGTGATGTCCTATTGTAGTGGTGTTGATGTTCTATTGTAGTGGTGTTGATGTGATGTCCTATTGTAGTGGTGTTGATGTGATGTTCTATTGTAGTGGTGTTGATGTGATGTTCTATTGTAGTGGTGTTGATGTGATGTCCTATTGTAGTGGTGTTGATGTGATGTCCTATTGTAGTGGTGTTGATGTGATGTCCTATTGTAGTGGTGTTGATGTGATGTCCTATTGTAGTGGTGTTGATGTGATGTTCTATTGTAGTGGTGTTGATGTGATGTTCTATTGTAGTGGTGTTGATGTGATGTCCTATTGTAGTGGTGTTGATGTGATGTCCTATTGTAGTGGTGTTGATGTGATGTTCTATTGTAGTGGTGTTGATGTCCTATTGTAGTGGTGTTGATGTGATGTCCTATTGTAGTGGTGTTGATGTGATGTTCTATTGTAGTGGTGTTGATGTGATGTTCTATTGTAGTGGTGTTGATGTGATGTTCTATTGTAGTGGTGTTGATGTTCTATTGTAGTGGTGTTGATGTGATGTCCTATTGTAGTGGTGTTGATGTGATGTCCTATTGTAGTGGTGTTGATGTGATGTCCTATTGTAGTGGTGTTGATGTGATGTCCTATTGTAGTGGTGTTGATGTGATGTCCTATTGTAGTGGTGTTGATGTGATGTTCTATTGTAGTGGTGTTGATGTGATGTCCTATTGTAGTGGTGTTGATGTGATGTCCTATTGTAGTGGTGTTGATGTGATGTCCTATTGTAGTGGTGTTGATGTGATGTTCTATTGTAGTGGTGTTGATGTCCTATTGTAGTGGTGTTGATGTGATGTCCTATTGTAGTGGTGTTGATGTGATGTTCTATTGTAGTGGTGTTGATGTGATGTTCTATTGTAGTGGTGTTGATGTTCTATTGTAGTGGTGTTGATGTGATGTCCTATTGTAGTGGTGTTGATGTGATGTCCTATTGTAGTGGTGTTGATGTGATGTTCTATTGTAGTGGTGTTGATGTGATGTTCTATTGTAGTGGTGTTGATGTGATGTCCTATTGTAGTGGTGATGTGATGTCCTATTGTAGTGGTTGGTTGATGTTCTATTGTAGTGGTGTTGATGTGATGTCCTATTATAGTGGTGTTGATGTTCCTAGTGGTGTTGATGTTCTATTGTAGTTGATTGATGTTCTATTGTAGTGGTGTTGATGTGATGTCCTATTGTAGTGGTGTTGATGTGATGTCCTATTGTAGTGGTGTTGATGTGATGTCCTATTGTAGTGGTGTTGATGTGATGTCCTATTGTAGTGGTGTTGATGTCCTATTGTAGTGGTGTTGATGTGATGTCCTATTGTAGTGGTGTTGATGTGATGTTCTATTGTAGTGGTGTTGATGTGATGTCCTATTGTAGTGGTGTTGATGTGATGTCCTGTTGTAGTGGTGTTGATGTTCTATTGCAGTGGTGTTGATGTGATGTTCTATTGTAGTGGTGTTGATGTGAGTGGTGTTGATGTTCTATTGTAGTGGTGTTGATGTTCTATTGTAGTGGTGTTGATGTGATGTCCTATTGTAGTGGTGTTGATGTGATGTCCTATTGTAGTGGTGTTGATGTTCTATTGCAGTGGTGTTGATGTGATGTCCTATTGTAGTGGTGTTGATGTTCTATTGTAGTGGTGTTGATGTGATGTCCTATTGTAGTGGTGTTGATGTGATGTTCTATTTTAGTGGTGTTGATGTGATGTTCTATTGTAGTGGTGTTGATGTGATGTCCTATTGTAGTGGTGTTGATGTGATGTCCTATTGTAGTGTTGATGTGATGTCCTATTGTAGTGGTGTTGATGTGATGTCCTATTGTAGTGGTGTTGATGTGATGTTCTATTGTAGTGGTGTTGATGTGATGTTCTATTGTAGTGGTGTTGATGTGATGTCCTATTGTAGTGGTGTTGATGTGATGTCCTATTGTAGTGGTGTTGATGTGATGTTCTATTGTAGTGGTGTTGATGTCCTATTGTAGTGGTGTTGATGTGATGTCCTATTGTAGTGGTGTTGATGTGATGTCCTATTGTAGTGGTGTTGATGTGATGTTCTATTGTAGTGGTGTTGATGTGATGTTCTATTGTAGTGGTGTTGATGTTCTATTGTAGTGGTGTTGATGTGATGTCCTATTGTAGTGGTGTTGATGTGATGTCTATTGTAGTGGTGTTGATGTGATGTTCTATTGTAGTGGTGTTGATGTGATGTCCTATTGTAGTGTGTTGATGTGATGTCCTATTGTAGTGGTGTTGATGTTCTATTGCAGTGGTGTTGATGTGATGTCCTATTGTGGTGTGATGTGATGTCCTATTGTAGTGGTGTTGATGTTCTATTGTAGTGGTGTTGATGTTCTATTGTAGTGGTGTTGATGTGATGTCCTATTGTAGTGGTGTTGATGTCCTAGTGGTGTTGATGTAGTGGTGTTGATGTGATGTCCTATTGTAGTGTTGTTGATGTTCTATTGTAGTGGTGTTGATGTGATGTCCTATTGTAGTGGTGTTGATGTGATGTTCTATTTTAGTGGTGTTGATGTGATGTTCTATTGTAGTGGTGTTGATGTGATGTCCTATTGTAGTGGTGTTGATGTGATGTCCTATTGTAGTGGTGTTGATGTGATGTCCTATTGTAGTGGTGTTGATGTGATGTCCTATTGTAGTGGTGTTGATGTGATGTTCTATTGTAGTGGTGTTGATGTGATGTTCTATTGTAGTGGTGTTGATGTGATGTCCTATTGTAGTGGTGTTGATGTGATGTCCTATTGTAGTGGTGTTGATGTGATGTTCTATTGTAGTGGTGTTGATGTCCTATTGTAGTGGTGTTGATGTGATGTCCTATTGTAGTGGTGTTGATGTGATGTCCTATTGTAGTGGTGTTGATGTGATGTTCTATTGTAGTGGTGTTGATGTGATGTTCTATTGTAGTGGTGTTGATGTTCTATTGTAGTGGTGTTGATGTGATGTCCTATTGTAGTGGTGTTGATGTGATGTCCTATTGTAGTGGTGTTGATGTGATGTTCTATTGTAGTGGTGTTGATGTGATGTTCTATTGTAGTGGTGTTGATGTGATGTCCTATTGTAGTGGTGTTGATGTCCTATTGTAGTGGGGTTGATGTTCTATTGTAGTGGTGTTGATGTGATGTTCTATTGTAGTGGTGTTGATGTTCTATTGTAGTGGTGTTGATGTGATGTTCTATTGTAGTGGTGTTGATGTCCTATTGTAGTGGTGTTGATGTGATGTCCTATTGTAGTGGTGTTGATGTTCTATTGTAGTGGTGTTGATGTGATGTTCTATTGTAGTGGTGTTGATGTGATGTCCTATTGTAGTGGTGTTGATGTGATGTCCTATTGTAGTGGTGTTGATGTGATGTCCTATTGTAGTGGTGTTGATGTGATGTTCTATTGTAGTGGTGTTGATGTGATGTCCTATTGAGTGGTGTTGATGTCCTATTGTAGTGGTGTTGATGTGATGTCCTATTGTAGTGGTGTTGATGTGATGTTCTATTGTAGTGGTGTTGATGTGATGTGCTATTGTAGTGGTGTTGATGTCCTATTGTAGTGGTGTTGATGTGATGTCCTATTGTAGTGGTGTTGATGTGATGTCCTATTGTAGTGGTGTTGATGTGATGTCCTATTGTAGTGGTGTTGATGTGATGTCCTATTGTAGTGGTGTTGATGTCCTATTGTAGTGGTGTTGATGTGATGTCCTATTGTAGTGGTGTTGATGTGATGTTCTATTGTAGTGGTGTTGATGTGATGTCCTATTGTAGTGGTGTTGATGTGATGTCCTGTTGAGTGGTGTTGATGTTCTATTGTAGTGGTGTTGATGTGATGTTCTATTGTAGTGGTGTTGATGTGATGTCCTATTGTACAGTGGTGTTGATGTTCTATTGTAGTGGTGTTGATGTTCTATTGTAGTGGTGTTGATGTGATGTCCTATTGTAGTGTTGATGTTGGTGTTGATGTTCTATTGTAGTGGTGTTGATGTGATGTCCTATTGTAGTGGTGTTGATGTTCTATTGTAGTGGTGTTGATGTGATGTCCTATTGTAGTGGTGTTGATGTGATGTTCTATTGTAGTGGTGTTGATGTGATGTTCTATTGTAGTGGTGTTGATGTGATGTCCTATTGTAGTGGTGTTGATGTGATGTCCTATTGTAGTGGTGTTGATGTGATGTCCTATTGTAGTGGTGTTGATGTGATGTCCTATTGTAGTGGTGTTGATGTGATGTTCTATTGTAGTGGTGTTGATGTGATGTTCTATTGTAGTGGTGTTGATGTGATGTCCTATTGTAGTGGTGTTGATGTGATGTCCTATTGTAGTGGTGTTGATGTGATGTTCTATTGTAGTGGTGTTGATGATGTCCTATTGTAGTGGTGTTGATGTGATGTTCTATTGTAGTGGTGTTGATGTGATGTCCTATTGTAGTGGTGTTGATGTGATGTTCTATTGTAGTGTGTTGATGTGATGTTCTATTGTAGTGGTGTTGATGTTCTATTGTAGTGGTGTTGATGTGATGTCCTATTGTAGTGGTGTTGATGTGATGTCCTATTGTAGTGGTGTTGATGTGATGTTCTATTGTAGTGGTGTTGATGTGATGTTCTATTGTAGTGGTGTTGATGTGATGTCCTATTGTAGTGTTGATGTTGATGTGATGTTCTATTGTAGTGGCGTTGATGTGATGTTCTATTGTAGTGGTGTTGATGTTCTATTGTAGTGGTGTTGATGTGATGTTCTATTGTAGTGGTGTTGATGTCCTATTGTAGTGGTGTTGATGTGATGTCCTATTGTAGTGGTGTTGATGTGATGTCCTATTGTAGTGGTGTTGATGTGATGTTCTATTGTAGTGGTGTTGATGTGATGTCCTATTGTCCTATTGAGTGGTGTTGATGATTCTATTGTAGTGGTGTTGATGTGATGTTCTATTGTAGTGGTGTTGATGTGATGTCCTATTGTAGTGGTGTTGATGTCCTATTGTAGTGGTGTTGATGTGATGTCCTATTGTAGTGGTGTTGATGTGATGTTCTATTGTAGTGGTGTTGATGTGATGTCCTATTGTAGTGGTGTTGATGTCCTATTGTAGTGGTGTTGATGTGATGTCCTATTGTAGTGGTGATTGATGTCCTATTGTAGTGGTGTTGATGTCCTATTGTAGTGGGGTTGATGTGATGTCCTATTGTAGTGGTGTTGATGTGATGTTCTATTGTAGTGGTGTTGATGTGATGTCCTATTGTAGTGGTGTTGATGTTCTATTGTAGTGGTGTTGATGTGATGTTCTATTGTAGTGGTGTTGATGTGATGTCTATTGTAGTGGTGTTGATGTGATGTCCTATTGTAGTGGTGTTGATGTGATGTCCTATTGTAGTGGTGTTGATGTGATGTCCTATTGTAGTGGTGTTGATGTCCTATTGTAGTGGTGTTGATGTGATGTCCTATTGTAGTGGTGTTGATGTCCTATTGTAGTGGTGTTGATGTGATGTCCTATTGTAGTGGTGTTGATGTGATGTCCTATTGTAGTGGTGTTGATGTGATGTCCTATTGTAGTGTTGATGTTGATGGTGTTGATGTCCTATTGTAGTGGTGTTGATGTCCTATTGTAGTGGTGTTGATGTGATGTCCTATTGTAGTGGTGTTGATGTCCTATTGTAGTGGTGTTGATGTGATGTCCTAGTGGTGTTGATGTTCTATTGCAGTGGTGTTGATGTGATGTTCTATTGTAGTGGTGTTGATGTGATGTTCTATTGTAGTGGTGTTGATGTGATGTCCTATTGTAGTGGTGTTGATGTTCTATTGTAGTGGTGTTGATGTGATGTCCTATTGTAGTGGTGTTGATGTCCTGTTGTAGTGGTGTTGATGTTCTATTGCAGTGGTGTTGATGTGATGTCCTATTGTAGTGGTGTTGATGTTCTATTGTAGTGGTGTTGATGTGATGTCCTATTGTAGTGGTGTTGATGTGATGTTCTATTGTAGTGGTGTTGATGTGATGTTCTATTGTAGTGGTGTTGATGTGATGTCCTATTGTAGTGGTGTTGATGTGATGTCCTATTGTAGTGGTGTTGATGTGATGTCCTATTGTAGTGGTGTTGATGTGATGTCCTATTGTAGTGGTGTTGATGTGATGTTCTATTGTAGTGGTGTTGATGTGATGTTCTATTGTAGTGGTGTTGATGTGATGTCCTATTGTAGTGGTGTTGATGTGATGTCCTATTGTAGTGGTGTTGATGTGATGTTCTATTGTAGTGGTGTTGATGTCCTATTGTAGTGGTGTTGATGTGATGTCCTATTGTAGTGGTGTTGATGTGATGTCCTATTGTAGTGGTGTTGATGTGATGTTCTATTGTAGTGGTGTTGATGTGATGTTCTATTGTAGTGGTGTTGATGTTCTATTGTAGTGGTGTTGATGTGATGTCCTATTGTAGTGGTGTTGATGTGATGTCCTATTGTAGTGGTGTTGATGTGATGTTCTATTGTAGTGGTGTTGATGTGATGTTCTATTGTAGTGGTGTTGATGTGATGTCCTATTGTAGTGGTGTTTGATGTGATGTTCTATTGTAGTGGTGTTGATGTGATGTTCTATTGTAGTGGTGTTGATGTTCTATTGTAGTGGTGTTGATGTGATGTCCTATTGTAGTGGTGTTGATGTTCTATTGTAGTGGTGTTGATGTTCTATTGTAGTGGTGTTGATGTGATGTCCTATTGTAGTGGTGTTGATGTCCTGTTGATGTTGATGTTCTATTGTAGTGGTGTTGATGTGATGTCCTATTGTAGTGGTGTTGATGTTCTATTGTAGTGGTGTTGATGTGATGTCCTATTGTAGTGGTGTTGATGTGATGTTCTATTTTAGTGGTGTTGATGTGATGTTCTATTGTAGTGGTGTTGATGTGATGTCCTATTGTAGTGGTGTTGATGTGATGTCCTATTGTAGTGGTGTTGATGTGATGTCCTATTGTAGTGGTGTTGATGTGATGTCCTATTGTAGTGGTGTTGATGTGATGTTCTATTGTAGTGGTGTTGATGTGATGTTCTATTGTAGTGGTGTTGATGTGATGTCCTATTGTAGTGGTGTTGATGTGATGTCCTATTGTAGTGGTGTTGATGTGATGTTCTATTGTAGTGGTGTTGATGTCCTATTGTAGTGGTGTTGATGTGATGTCCTATTGTAGTGGTGTTGATGTGATGTCCTATTGTAGTGGTGTTGATGTGATGTTCTATTGTAGTGGTGTTGATGTGATGTTCTATTGTAGTGGTGTTGATGTTCTATTGTAGTGGTGTTGATGTGATGTCCTATTGTAGTGGTGTTGATGTGATGTCCTATTGTAGTGGTGTTGATGTGATGTTCTATTGTAGTGGTGTTGATGTGATGTTCTATTGTAGTGGTGTTGATGTGATGTCCTATTGTAGTGGTGTTGATGTCCTATTGTAGTGGGGTTGATGTTCTATTGTAGTGGTGTTGATGTGATGTTCTATTGTAGTGGTGTTGATGTTCTATTGTAGTGGTGTTGATGTGATGTTCCTAGTGGTGTTGATGTCCTAGTGGTGTTGATGTGATGTCCTATTGTAGTGGTGTTGATGTGATGTTCTATTGTAGTGGTGTTGATGTGATGTTCTATTGTAGTGGTGTTGATGTGATGTCCTATTGTAGTGGTGTTGATGTGATGTCCTATTGTAGTGGTGTTGATGTGATGTCCTATTGTAGTGGTGTTGATGTGATGTTCTATTGTAGTGGGTTGATTGATGTCCTATTGTAGTGGTGTTGATGTCCTATTGTAGTGGTGTTGATGTGATGTCCTATTGTAGTGGTGTTGATGTGATGTTCTATTGTAGTGGTGTTGATGTGATGTCCTATTGTAGTGGTGTTGATGTCCTATTGTAGTGGTGTTGATGTGATGTCCTATTGTAGTGGTGTTGATGTGATGTCCTATTGTAGTGGTGTTGATGTGATGTCCTATTGTAGTGGTGTTGATGTGATGTCCTATTGTAGTGGTGTTGATGTGATGTCCTATTGTAGTGGTGTTGATGTGATGTTCTATTGTAGTGGTGTTGATGTGATGTCCTATTGTAGTGGTGTTGATGTGATGTCCTATTGTAGTGGTGTTGATGTGATGTTCTATTGTAGTGGTGTTGATGTCCTATTGTAGTGGTGTTGATGTGATGTCCTATTGTAGTGGTGTTGATGTGATGTCCTATTGTAGTGGTGTTGATGTGATGTTCTATTGTAGTGGTGTTGATGTGATGTTCTATTGTAGTGGTGTTGATGTTCTATTGTAGTGGTGTTGATGTGATGTCCTATTGTAGTGGTGTTGATGTGATGTCCTATTGTAGTGGTGTTGATGTGATGTTCTATTGTAGTGGTGTTGATGTTCTATTGTAGTGGTGTTGATGTGATGTCCTATTGTAGTGGTGTTGATGTCCTGTTGTAGTGGTGTTGATGTTCTATTGCAGTGGTGTTGATGTGATGTCCTATTGTAGTGGTGTTGATGTTCTATTGTAGTGGTGTTGATGATGTCCTATTGTAGTGGTGTTGATGTGATGTTCTATTTTAGTGGTGTTGATGTGATGTTCTATTGTAGTGGTGTTGATGTGATGTCCTATTGTAGTGGTGTTGATGTGATGTCTATTGTAGTGGTGTTGATGTGATGTCCTATTGTAGTGGTGTTGATGTGATGTCCTATTGTAGTGGTGTTGATGTGATGTTCTATTGTAGTGGTGTTGATGTGATGTTCTATTGTAGTGGTGTTGATGTGATGTCCTATTGTAGTGGTGTTGATGTGATGTCCTATTGTATTGTAGTGGTTGTTGATGTTCTATTGTAGTGGTGTTGATGTCCTATTGTAGTGGGGTTGATGTGATGTCCTATTGTAGTGGTGTTGATGTGATGTCCTATTGTAGTGGTGTTGATGTGATGTTCTATTGTAGTGGTGTTGATGTGATGTTCTATTGTAGTGGTGTTGATGTTCTATTGTAGTGGTGTTGATGTGATGTCCTATTGTAGTGGTGTTGATGTCCTATTGTAGTGGTGTTGATGTGATGTTCTATTGTAGTGGTGTTGATGTGATGTTCTATTGTAGTGGTGTTGATGTGATGTCCTATTGTAGTGGTGTTGATGTCCTATTGTAGTGGTGTTGATGTTCTATTGTAGTGGTGTTGATGTGATGTTCTATTGTAGTGGTGTTGATGTCCTATTGTAGTGGTGTTGATGTGATGTCCTATTGTAGTGGTGGATGTTGATGTTGATGTTCTATTGTAGTGGTGTTGATGTGATGTCCTATTGTAGTGGTGTTGATGTCCTGTTGTAGTGGTGTTGATGTTCTATTGCAGTGGTGTTGATGTGATGTCCTATTGTAGTGGTGTTGATGTTCTATTGTAGTGGTGTTGATGTGATGTCCTATTGTAGTGGTGTTGATGTGATGTTCTATTTTAGTGGTGTTGATGTGATGTTCTATTGTAGTGGTGTTGATGTGATGTCCTATTGTAGTGGTGTTGATGTGATGTCCTATTGTAGTGGTGTTGATGTGATGTCCTATTGTAGTGGTGTTGATGTGATGTCCTATTGTAGTGGTGTTGATGTGATGTTCTATTGTAGTGGTGTTGATGTGATGTTCTATTGTAGTGGTGTTGATGTGATGTCCTATTGTAGTGGTGTTGATGTGATGTCCTATTGTAGTGGTGTTGATGTGATGTTCTATTGTAGTGGTGTTGATGTCCTATTGTAGTGGTGTTGATGTGATGTCCTATTGTAGTGGTGTTGATGTGATGTCCTATTGTAGTGGTGTTGATGTGATGTTCTATTGTAGTGGTGTTGATGTGATGTTCTATTGTAGTGGTGTTGATGTTCTATTGTAGTGGTGTTGATGTGATGTCCTATTGTAGTGGTGTTGATGTGATGTCCTATTGTAGTGGTGTTGATGTGATGTTCTATTGTAGTGGTGTTGATGTGATGTTCTATTGTAGTGGTGTTGATGTGATGTCCTATTGTAGTGGTGTTGATGTCCTATTGATGTTGATGTTCTATTGTAGTGGTGTTGATGTGATGTTCTATTGTAGTGGTGTTGATGTTCTATTGTAGTGGTGTTGATGTGATGTTCTATTGTAGTGGTGTTGATGTCCTATTGTAGTGGTGTTGATGTGATGTCCTATTGTAGTGGTGTTGATGTGATGTTCTATTGTAGTGGTGTTGATGTGATGTTCTATTGTAGTGGTGTTGATTGATGTCCTATTGTAGTGGTGTTGATGTGATGTCCTATTGTAGTGGTGTTAGGATGTGATGTCCTATTGTAGTGGTGTTGATGTGATGTTCTATTGTAGTGGTGTTGATGTGATGTCCTATTGTAGTGGTGTTGATGTCCTATTGTAGTGGTGTTGATGTGATGTCCTATTGTAGTGGTGTTGATGTGATGTTCTATTGTAGTGGTGTTGATGTGATGTGCTATTGTATGTTGATGTCCTATTGTAGTGGTGTTGATGTGATGTCCTATTGTAGTGGTGTTGATGTGATGTCCTATTGTAGTGGTGTTGATGTGATGTCCTATTGTAGTGGTGTTGATGTGATGTCCTATTGTAGTGGTGTTGATGTCCTATTGTAGTGGTGTTGATGTGATGTCCTATTGTAGTGGTGTTGATGTGATGTTCTATTGTAGTGGTGTTGATGTGATGTCCTATTGTAGTGGTGTTGATGTGATGTCCTGTTGTAGTGGTGTTGATGTTCTATTGTAGTGGTGTTGATGTGATGTTCTATTGTAGTGGTGTTGATGTGATGTCCTATTGTAGTGGTGTTGATGTTCTATTGTAGTGGTGTTGATGTTCTATTGTAGTGGTGTTGATGTGATGTCCTATTGTAGTGGTGTTGATGTCCTGTTGTAGTGGTGTTGATGTTCTATTGCAGTGGTGTTGATGTGATGTCCTATTGTAGTGGTGATGTGATGTTCTATTGTAGTGGTGTTGATGTGATGTCCTATTGTAGTGGTGTTGATGTGATGTTCTATTGTAGTGGTGTTGATGTGATGTTCTATTGTAGTGGTGTTGATGTGATGTCCTATTGTAGTGGTGTTGATGTGATGTCCTATTGTAGTGGTGTTGATGTGATGTCCTATTGTAGTGGTGTTGATGTGATGTCCTATTGTAGTGGTGTTGATGTGATGTTCTATTGTAGTGGTGTTGATGTGATGTTCTATTGTAGTGGTGTTGATGTGATGTCCTATTGTAGTGGTGTTGATGTGATGTCCTATTGTAGTGGTGTTGATGTGATGTTCTATTGTAGTGGTGTTGATGTTCTATTGTAGTGGTGTTGATGTCCTATTGTAGTGGTGTTGATGTGATGTCCTATTGTAGTGGTGTTGATGTGATGTTCTATTGTAGTGGTGTTGATGTGATGTTCTATTGTAGTGGTGTTGATGTGATGTTCTATTGTAGTGGTGTTGATGTTCTATTGTAGTGGTGTTGATGTGATGTCCTATTGTAGTGGTGTTGATGTGATGTCCTATTGTAGTGGTGTTGATGTGATGTTCTATTGTAGTGGTGTTGATGTGATGTTCTATTGTAGTGGTGTTGATGTGATGTCCTATTGTAGTGGTGTTGATGTCCTATTGTCTATTGTAGTGGTGTTGATGTGATGTTCTATTGTAGTGGTGTTGATGTTCTATTGTAGTGGTGTTGATGTGATGTTCTATTGTAGTGGTGTTGATGTCCTATTGTCGTGGTGTTGATGTGATGTCCTATTGTAGTGGTGTTGATGTGATGTTCTATTGTAGTGGTGTTGATGTGATGTTCTATTGTAGTGGTGTTGATGTGATGTCCTATTGTAGTGGTGTTGATGTGATGTCCTATTGTAGTGGTGTTGATGTGATGTCCTATTGTAGTGGTGTTGATGTGATGTTCTATTGTAGTGGTGTTGATGTGATGTCCTATTGTAGTGGTGTTGATGTCCTATTGTAGTGGTGTTGATGTGATGTCCTATTGTAGTGGTGTTGATGTGATGTTCTATTGTAGTGGTGTTGATGTGATGTCCTATTGTAGTGGTGTTGATGTGATGTCCTATTGTAGTGGTGTTGATGTGATGTCCTGTTGTAGTGGTGTTGATGTTCTATTGCAGTGGTGTTGATGTGATGTTCTATTGTAGTGGTGTTGATGTGATGTCCTATTGTAGTGGTGTTGATGTTCTATTGTAGTGGTGTTGATGTTCTATTGTAGTGGTGTTGATGTGATGTCCTATTGTAGTGGTGTTGATGTCCTGTTGTAGTGGTGTTGATGTTCTATTGCAGTGGTGTTGATGTGATGTCCTATTGTAGTGGTGTTGATGTTCTATTGTAGTGGTGTTGATGTGATGTCCTATTGTAGTGGTGTTGATGTGATGTTCTATTGTAGTGGTGTTGATGTGATGTTCTATTGTAGTGGTGTTGATGTGATGTCCTATTGTAGTGGTGTTGATGTGATGTCCTATTGTAGTGGTGTTGATGTGATGTCCTATTGTAGTGGTGTTGATGTGATGTCCTATTGTAGTGGTGTTGATGTGATGTTCTATTGTAGTGGTGTTGATGTGATGTTCTATTGTAGTGGTGTTGATGTGATGTCCTATTGTAGTGGTGTTGATGTGATGTCCTATTGTAGTGGTGTTGATGTGATGTTCTATTGTAGTGGTGTTGATGTCCTATTGTAGTGGTGTTGATGTGATGTCCTATTGTAGTGGTGTTGATGTGATGTCCTATTGTAGTGGTGTTGATGTGATGTTCTATTGTAGTGGTGTTGATGTGATGTTCTATTGTAGTGGTGTTGATGTTCTATTGTAGTGGTGTTGATGTGATGTCCTATTGTAGTGGTGTTGATGTGATGTCCTATTGTAGTGGTGTTGATGTGATGTTCTATTGTAGTGGTGTTGATGTGATGTTCTATTGTAGTGGTGTTGATGTGATGTCCTATTGTAGTGGTGTTGATGTCCTATTGTAGTGGGTTGATGTGATTCTATTGTAGTGGTGTTGATGTGATGTTCTATTGTAGTGGTGTTGATGTTCTATTGTAGTGGTGTTGATGTGATGTTCTATTGTAGTGGTGTTGATGTCCTATTGTAGTGGTGTTGATGTCCTATTGTAGTGGTGTTGATGTGATGTCCTATTGTAGTGGTGTTGATGTGATGTTCTATTGTAGTGGTGTTGATGTGATGTTCTATTGTAGTGGTGTTGATGTGATGTCCTATTGTAGTGGTGTTGATGTGATGTCCTATTGTAGTGGTGTTGATGTCCTATTGTAGTGGTGTTGATGTGATGTCCTATTGTAGTGGTGTTGATGTGATGTTCTATTGTAGTGGTGTTGATGTGATGTCCTATTGTAGTGGTGTTGATGTCCTATTGTAGTGGTGTTGATGTGATGTCCTATTGTAGTGGTGTTGATGTCCTATTGATGTTGATGTCCTATTGTAGTGGTGTTGATGTGATGTCCTATTGTAGTGGTGTTGATGTGATGTCCTATTGTAGTGGTGTTGATGTGATGTCCTAGTGGTGTTGATGTTCTATTGTAGTGGTGTTGATGTGATGTTCTATTGTAGTGGTGTTGATGTGATGTCCTATTGTAGTGGTGTTGATGTGATGTCCTATTGTAGTGGTGTTGATGTGATGTCCTATTGTAGTGGTGTTGATGTGATGTCCTATTGTAGTGGTGTTGATGTCCTATTGTAGTGGTGTTGATGTGATGTCCTATTGTAGTGGTGTTGATGTCCTATTGTAGTGGGGTTGATGTGATGTCCTATTGTAGTGGTGTTGATGTGATGTCCTATTGTAATGGTGTTGATGTGATGTCCTATTGTAGTGGTGTTGATGTTCTATTGTAGTGGTGTTGATGTCCTATTGAGTGGTGTTGATGTCCTATTGTAGTGGTGTTGATGTGATGTCCTATTGTAGTGGTGTTGATGTCCTATTGTAGTGGTGTTGATGTGATGTCCTATTGTAGTGGTGTTGATGTGATGTTCTATTGTAGTGGTGTTGATGTGATGTCCTATTGTAGTGGTGTTGATGTCCTATTGTAGTGGTGTTGATGTGATATCCTATTGTAGTGGTGTTGATGTGATATCCTATTGTAGTGGTGTTGATGTCCTATTGTAGTGGTGTTGATGTGATGTCCTATTGTAGTGGTGTTGATGTGATGTCCTATTGTAGTGGTGTTGATGTTCTATTGTAGTGGTGTTGATGTCCTATTGTAGTGGTGTTGATGTGATGTCCTATTGTAGTGGTGTTGATGTCCTATTGTAGTGGTGTTGATGTCCTATTGTAGTGGTGTTGATGTGATGTCCTATTGTAGTGGTGTTGATGTCCTATTGTAGTGGTGTTGATGTGATGTCCTATTGTAGTGGTGTTGATGTGATGTCCTATTGTAGTGGTGTTGATGTGATGTCCTATTGTAGTGGTGTTGATGTTCTATTGTAGTGGTGTTGATGTGATGTTCTATTGTAGTGGTGTTGATGTCCTATTGTAGTGGTGTTGATGTGATGTCCTATTGTAGTGGTGTTGATGTGATGTCCTATTGTAGTGGTGTTGATGTGATGTTCTATTGTAGTGGTGTTGATGTGATGTCCTATTGTAGTGGTGTTGATGTGATGTCCTATTGTAGTGGTGTTGATGTGATGTCCTATTGTAGTGGTGTTGATGTGATGTTCTATTGTAGTGGTGTTGATGTGATGTCCTATTGTAGTGGTGTTGATGTCCTATTGTAGTGGTGTTGATGTGATGTCCTATTGTAGTGGTGTTGATGTGATGTTCTATTGTAGTGGTGTTGATGTGATGTCCTATTGTAGTGGTGTTGATGTCCTATTGTAGTGGTGTTGATGTGATGTCCTATTGTAGTGGTGTTGATGTCCTATTGTAGTGGTGTTGATGTCCTATTGTAGTGGGGTTGATGTGATGTCCTATTGTAGTGGTGTTGATGTGATGTTCTATTGTAGTGGTGTTGATGTGATGTCCTATTGTAGTGGTGTTGATGTCCTATTGTAGTGGTGTTGATGTGATGTCCTATTGTAGTGGTGTTGATGTGATGTTCTATTAGTGGTGTTGATGTGATGTCCTATTGTAGTGGTGTTGATGTCCTATTGTAGTGGTGTTGATGTGATGTCCTATTGTAGTGGTGTTGATGTCCTATTGTAGTGGTGTTGATGTCCTATTGTAGTGGGTTGATGTGATGTCCTATTGTAGTGGTGTTGATGTGATGTTCTATTGTAGTGGTGTTGATGTGATGTCCTATTGTAGTGGTGTTGATGTGATGTTCTATTGTAGTGGTGTTGATGTGATGTCCTATTGTAGTGGTGTTGATGTGATGTTCTATTGTAGTGGTGTTGATGTGATGTCCTATTGTAGTGGTGTTGATGTCCTATTGCAGTGGTGTTGATGTGATGTCCTATTGTAGTGGTGTTGATGTGATGTCCTATTGTAGTGGTGTTGATGTGATGTCCTATTGTGATGTTCTATTGCAGTGGTGTTGATGTGATGTCCTATTGTAGTGGTGTTGATGATGTCCTATTGTAGTGGTGTTGATGTGATGTCCTATTGTAGTGGTGTTGATGTGATGTTCTATTGTAGTGGTGTTGATGTGATGTTCTATTGTAGTGGTGTTGATGTGATGTCCTATTGTAGTGGTGTTGATGTGATGTCCTATTGTAGTGGTGTTGATGTGATGTCCTATTGTAGTGGTGTTGATGTGATGTCCTATTGTAGTGGTGTTGATGTGATGTTCTATTGTAGTGGTGTTGATGTGATGTTCTATTGTAGTGGTGTTGATGTGATGTCCTATTGTAGTGGTGTTGATGTGATGTCCTATTGTAGTGGTGTTGATGTGATGTTCTATTGTAGTGGTGTTGATGTCCTATTGTAGTGGTGTTGATGTGATGTCCTATTGTAGTGGTGTTGATGTGATGTCCTATTGTAGTGGTGTTGATGTGATGTTCTATTGTAGTGGTGTTGATGTGATGTTCTATTGTAGTGGTGTTGATGTTCTATTGTAGTGGTGTTGATGTGATGTCCTATTGTAGTGGTGTTGATGTGATGTCCTATTGTAGTGGTGTTGATGTGATGTTCTATTGTAGTGGTGTTGATGTGATGTTCTATTGTAGTGGTGTTGATGTCCTATTGTAGTGGTGTGATGTCCTATTGTAGTGTTGATGTTCTATTGTAGTGGTGTTGATGTGATGTTCTATTGTAGTGGTGTTGATGTTCTATTGTAGTGGTGTTGATGTGATGTTCTATTGTAGTGGTGTTGATGTCCTATTGTAGTGGTGTTGATGTGATGTCCTATTGTAGTGGTGTTGATGTGATGTTCTATTGTAGTGGTGTTGATGTGATGTCCTATTGTAGTGGTGTTGATGTGATGTCCTATTGTAGTGGTGTTGATGTGATGTCCTATTGTAGTGGTGTTGATGTGATGTCCTATTGTAGTGGTGTTGATGTGATGTTCTATTGTAGTGGTGTTGATGTGATGTCCTATTGTAGTGGTGTTGATGTCCTATTGTAGTGGTGTTGATGTCCTATTGTAGTGGGGTTGATGTGATGTCCTATTGTAGTGGTGTTGATGTGATGTTCTATTGTAGTGGTGTTGATGTGATGTCCTATTGTAGTGGTGTTGATGTCCTATTGTAGTGGTGTTGATGTGATGTCCTATTGTAGTGGTGTTGATGTGATGTTCTAGTGTAGTGGTGTTGATGTGATGTCCTATTGTAGTGGTGTTGATGTCCTATTGTAGTGGTGTTGATGTGATGTCCTATTGTAGTGGTGTTGATGTCCTATTGTAGTGGTGTTGATGTCCTATTGTAGTGGGGTTGATGTGATGTCCTATTGTAGTGGTGTTGATGTGATGTTCTATTGTAGTGGTGTTGATGTGATGTCCTATTGTAGTGGTGTTGATGTGATGTTCTATTGTAGTGGTGTTGATGTCCTATTGTAGTGGTGTTGATGTGATGTTCTATTGTAGTGGTGTTGATGTGATGTCCTATTTGTGGTGTTGTTGATGTCCTATTGTAGTGGTGTTGATGTGATGTCCTATTGTATGGTGTTGATGTGATGTCCTATTGTAGTGGTGTTGATGTGATGTCCTATGTTCTATTGCAGTGGTGTTGATGTGATGTCCTATTGTAGTGGTGTTGATGTTCTATTGTAGTGGTGTTGATGTGATGTCCTATTGTAGTGGTGTTGATGTGATGTTCTATTGTAGTGGTGTTGATGTGATGTTCTATTGTAGTGGTGTTGATGTGATGTCCTATTGTAGTGGTGTTGATGTGATGTCCTATTGTAGTGGTGTTGATGTGATGTCCTATTGTAGTGGTGTTGATGTGATGTCCTATTGTAGTGGTGTTGATGTGATGTTTTATTGTAGTGGTGTTGATGTGATGTTCTATTGTAGTGGTGTTGATGTGATGTCCTATTGTAGTGGTGTTGATGTGATGTCCTATTGTAGTGGTGTTGATGTGATGTTCTATTGTAGTGGTGTTGATGTCCTATTGTAGTGGTGTTGATGTGATGTCCTATTGTAGTGGTGTTGATGTGATGTCCTATTGTAGTGGTGTTGATGTGATGTTCTATTGTAGTGGTGTTGATGTGATGTTCTATTGTAGTGGTGTTGATGTTCTATTGTAGTGGTGTTGATGTGATGTTCTATTGTAGTGGTGTTGATGTGATGTCCTATTGTAGTGGTGTTGATGTGATGTCCTATTGTAGTGGTGTTGATGTGATGTTCTATTGTAGTGGTGTTGATGTGATGTCCTATTGTAGTGGTGTTGATGTCCTATTGTATGGTCCTATTGTAGTGGTGTTGATGTGATGTTCTATTGTAGTGGTGTTGATGTTCTATTGTAGTGGTGTTGATGTGATGTTCTATTGTAGTGGTGTTGATGTCCTATTGTAGTGGTGTTGATGTGATGTCCTATTGTAGTGGTGTTGATGTGATGTTCTATTGTAGTGGTGTTGATGTGATGTTCTATTGTAGTGGTGTTGATGTGATGTCCTATTGTAGTGGTGTTGATGTGATGTCCTATTGTAGTGGTGTTGATGTGATGTCCTATTGTAGTGGTGTTGATGTGATGTTCTATTGTAGTGGTGTTGATGTGATGTCCTATTGTAGTGGTGTTGATGTCCTATTGTAGTGGTGTTGATGTGATGTCCTATTGTAGTGGTGTTGATGTGATGTCCTATTGTAGTGGTGTTGATGTGATGTCCTATTGTAGTGGTGTTGATGTGATGTTCTATTGTAGTGGTGTTGATGTGATGTTCTATTTAGTGGTGTTGATGTGTAGTGGTGTTGATGTGATGTCCTATTGTAGTGGTGTTGATGTTGAGTGGTGTTGATGTCCTATTGTAGTGGTGTTGATGTGATGTCCTATTGTAGTGGTGCTGATGTGATGTTCTATTGTAGTGGTGTTGATGTGATGTCCTATTGTAGTGGTGTTGATGTGATGTTCTATTGTAGTGGTGTTGATGTGATGTTCTATTGTAGTGGTGTTGATGTGATGTCCTATTGTAGTGGTGTTGATGTGATGTCCTATTGTAGTGGTGTTGATGTGATGTCCTATTGTAGTGGTGTTGATGTGATGTCCTATTGTAGTGGTGTTGATGTCCTATTGTAGTGGTGTTGATGTGATGTCCTATTGTAGTGGTGTTGATGTCCTATTGTAGTGGGGTTGATGTGATGTCCTATTGTAGTGGTGTTGATGTGATGTCCTATTGTAGTGGTGTTGATGTTCTATTGTAGTGGTGTTGATGTCCTATTGTAGTGGTGTTGATGTCCTATTGTAGTGGTGTTGATGTGATGTCCTATTGTAGTGGTGTTGATGTCCTATTGTAGTGGTGTTGATGTGATGTCCTATTGTAGTGGTGTTGATGTGATGTCCTATTGTAGTGGTGTTGATGTGATGTCCTATTGTAGTGGTGTTGATGTCCTATTGTAGTGGTGTTGATGTGATGTCCTATTGTAGTGGTGTTGATGTCCTATTGTAGTGGGGTTGATGTGATGTCCTATTGTAGTGGTGTTGATGTGATGTCCTATTGTAGTGGTGTTGATGTGATGTCCTATTGTAGTGGTGTTGATGTTCTATTGTAGTGTGTTGATGTCCTATTGATGTTGATGTCCTATTGTAGTGGTGTTGATGTGATGTCCTATTGTAGTGGTGTTGATGTCCTATTGTAGTGGTGTTGATGTGATGTCCTATTGTAGTGGTGTTGATGTGATGTCCTATTGTAGTGGTGTTGATGTCCTATTGTAGTGGTGTTGATGTGATATCCTATTGTAGTGGTGTTGATGTGATGTCCTATTGTAGTGGTGTTGATGTCCTATTGTAGTGGTGTTGATGTGATGTCCTATTGTAGTGGTGTTGATGTCCTATTGTAGTGGGGTTGATGTGATGTCCTATTGTAGTGGTGTTGATGTGATGTCCTATTGTAGTGGTGTTGATGTTCTATTGTAGTGGTGTTGATGTCCTATTGTAGTGGTGTTGATGTCCTATTGTAGTGGTGTTGATGTGATGTCCTATTGTAGTGGTGTTGATGTCCTATTGTAGTGGTGTTGATGTGATGTCCTATTGTAGTGGTGTTGATGTGATGTCCTATTGTAGTGGTGTTGATGTGATGTCCTATTGTAGTGGTGTTGATGTCCTATTGTAGTGGTGTTGATGTGATGTCCTATTGTAGTGGTGTTGATGTCCTATTGTAGTGGGGTTGATGTGATGTCCTATTGTAGTGGTGTTGATGTGATGTCCTATTGTAATGGTGTTGATGTGATGTCCTATTGTAGTGGTGTTGATGTTCTATTGTAGTGGTGTTGATGTCCTATTGTAGTGGTGTTGATGTCCTATTGTAGTGGTGTTGATGTGATGTCCTATTGTAGTGGTGTTGATGTCCTATTGTAGTGGTGTTGATGTGATGTCCTATTGTAGTGGTGTTGATGTGATGTCCTATTGTAGTGGTGTTGATGTCCTATTTGTGGTGTTGATGTGATATCCTATTGTAGTGGTGTTGATGTGATATCCTATTGTAGTGGTGTTGATGTCCTATTGTAGTGGTGTTGATGTGATGTCCTATTGTAGTGGTGTTGATGTGATGTCCTATTGTAGTGGTGTTGATGTTCTATTGTAGTGGTGTTGATGTCCTATTGTAGTGGTGTTGATGTGATGTCCTATTGTAGTGGTGTTGATGTCCTATTGTAGTGGTGTTGATGTCCTATTGTAGTGGTGTTGATGTGATGTCCTATTGTAGTGGTGTTGATGTCCTATTGTAGTGGTGTTGATGTGATGTCCTATTGTAGTGGTGTTGATGTGATGTCCTATTGTAGTGGTGTTGATGTGATGTCCTATTGTAGTGGGGTTGATGATGTCTATTGTAGTGGTGTTGATGTGATGTTCTATTGTAGTGGTGTTGATGTCCTATTGTAGTGGTGTTGATGATGTCCTATTGTAGTGGTGTTGATGTGATGTTCTATTGTAGTGGTGTTGATGTGATGTTCTATTGTAGTGGTGTTTGATGTCCTATTGTAGTGGTGTTGATGTGATGTCCTATTGTAGTGGTGTTGATGTGATGTCCTATTGTAGTGGTGTTGATGTGATGTTCTATTGTAGTGGTGTTGATGTGATGTCCTATTGTAGTGGTGTTGATGTCCTATTGTAGTGGTGTTGATGTGATGTCCTATTGTAGTGGTGTTGATGTCCTATTGTAGTGGTGTTGATGTCCTATTGTAGTGGGGTTGATGTGATGTCCTATTGTAGTGGTGTTGATGTGATGTTCTATTGTAGTGGTGTTGATGTGATGTCCTATTGTAGTGGTGTTGATGTCCTATTGTAGTGGTGTTGATGTGATGTCCTATTGTAGTGGTGTTGATGTGATGTTCTATTGTAGTGGTGTTGATGTGATGTCCTATTGTAGTGGTGTTGATGTCCTATTGTAGTGGTGTTGATGTGATGTCCTATTGTAGTGGTGTTGATGTCCTATTGTAGTGGTGTTGATGTCCTATTGTAGTGGGGTTGATGTGATGTCCTATTGTAGTGGTGTTGATGTGATGTTCTATTGTAGTGGTGTTGATGTGATGTCCTATTGTAGTGGTGTTGATGTGATGTTCTATTGTAGTGGTGTTGATGTGATGTCCTATTGTAGTGGTGTTGATGTCCTATTGTAGTGGTGTTGATGTGATGTCCTATTGTAGTGGTGTTGATGTGATGTTCTATTGTAGTGGTGTTGATGTGATGTCCTATTGTAGTGGTGTTGATGTCCTATTGTAGTGGTGTTGATGTGATGTTATTGTAGTGGTGTTGTGTCCTATTGTAGTGGTGTTGATGTCCTATTGTAGTGGGGTTGATGTGATGTCCTATTGTAGTGGTGTTGATGTGATGTTCTATTGTAGTGGTGTTGATGTGATGTCCTATTGTAGTGGTGTTGATGTTCTATTGTAGTGGTGTTGATGTGATGTCCTATTGTAGTGGTGTTGATGTGATGTCCTATTGTAGTGGTGTTGATGTGATGTCCTATTGTAGTGGTGTTGATGTGATGTCCTATTGTAGTGGTGTTGATGTCCTATTGTAGTGGTGTTGATGTGATGTCCTATTGTAGTGGTGTTGATGTCCTATTGTAGTGGGGTTGATGTGATGTCCTATTGTAGTGGTGTTGATGTGATGTCCTATTGTAATGGTGTTGATGTGATGTCCTATTGTAGTGGTGTTGATGTTCTATTGTAGTGGTGTTGATGTCCTATTGTAGTGGTGTTGATGTCCTATTGTAGTGGTGTTGATGTGATGTCCTATTGTAGTGGTGTTGATGTCCTATTGTAGTGGTGTTGATGTGATGTCCTATTGTAGTGGTGTTGATGTGATGTCCTATTGTAGTGGTGTTGATGTGATGTCCTATTGTAGTGGTGTTGATGTCCTATTGTAGTGGTGTTGATGTGATGTCCTATTGTAGTGGTGTTGATGTGATGTCCTATTGTAGTGGTGTTGATGTGATGTCCTATTGTAGTGGTGTTGATGTGATGTCCTATTGTAGTGGTGTTGATGTGATGTTCTATTGTAGTGGTGTTGATGTTCTATTGTAGTGGTGTTGATGTGATGTCCTATTGTAGTGGTGTTGATGTCCTATTGTAGTGGTGTTGATGTCCTATTGTAGTGGTGTTGATGTGATGTTCTATTGTAGTGGTGTTGATGTGATATCCTATTGTAGTGGTGTTGATGTGATATCCTATTGTAGTGGTGTTGATGTCCTATTGTAGTGGTGTTGATGTGATGTCCTATTGTAGTGGTGTTGATGTGATGTCCTATTGTAGTGGTGTTGATGTTCTATTGTAGTGGTGTTGATGTCCTATTGTAGTGGTGTTGATGTGATGTCCTATTGTAGTGGTGTTGATGTCCTATTGTAGTGGTGTTGATGTCCTATTGTAGTGGTGTTGATGTGATGTCCTATTGTAGTGGTGTTGATGTCCTATTGTAGTGGTGTTGATGTGATGTCCTATTGTAGTGGTGTTGATGTGATGTCCTATTGTAGTGGTCTTGATGTGATGTTCTATTGTAGTGGTGTTGATGTGATGTCCTATTGTAGTGGTGTTGATGTGATGTCCTATTGTAGTGGTGTTGATGTGATGTCCTATTGTAGTGGTGTTGATGTGATGTCCTATTGTAGTGGTGTTGATGTGATGTCCTATTGTAGTGGGGTTGATGTTCTATTGTAGTGGTGTTGATGTGATGTTCTATTGTAGTGGTGTTGATGTCCTATTGTAGTGGTGTTGATGTGATGTCCTATTGTAGTGGTGTTGATGTGATGTTCTATTGTAGTGGTGTTGATGTGATGTTCTATTGTAGTGGTGTTGATGTGATGTCCTATTGTAGTGGTGTTGATGTGATGTCCTATTGTAGTGGTGTTGATGTGATGTCCTATTGTAGTGGTGTTGATGTGATGTTCTATTGTAGTGGTGTTGATGTGATGTCCTATTGTAGTGGTGTTTGATGTCCTATTGTAGTGGTGTTGATGTGATGTCCTATTGTAGTGGTGTTGATGTGATGTTCTATTGTAGTGGTGTTGATGTGATGTCCTATTGTAGTGGTGTTGATGTCCTATTGTAGTGGTGTTGATGTGATGTCCTATTGTAGTGGTGTTGATGTCCTATTGTAGTGGTGTTGATGTCCTATTGTAGTGGGGTTGATGTGATGTCCTATTGTAGTGGTGTTGATGTTCTATTGTAGTGGTGTTGATGTGATGTTCTATTGTAGTGGTGTTGATGTGATGTCCTATTGTAGTGGTGTTGATGTGATGTCCTATTGTAGTGGTGTTGATGTGATGTCCTATTGTAGTGGTGTTGATGTGATGTCCTATTGTAGTGGTGTTGATGTGATGTCCTATTGTAGTGGTGTTGATGTGATGTCCTATTGTAGTGGTGTTGATGTCCTATTGTAGTGGTGTTGATGTCCTATTGTAGTGGTGTTGATGTGATGTCCTATTGTAGTGGTGTTGATGTGATTGTAGTGGTGTTGATGTCCTATTGTAGTGGTGTTGATGTGATGTCCTATTGTAGTGGTGTTGATGTCCTATTGTAGTGGTGTTGATGTGATGTCCTATTGTAGTGGTGTTGATGTGATGTCCTATTGTAGTGGTCTTGATGTGATGTTCTATTGTAGTGGTGTTGATGTGATGTCCTATTGTAGTGGTGTTGATGTGATGTCCTATTGTAGTGGTGTTGATGTGATGTCCTATTGTAGTGGTGTTGATGTGATGTCCTATTGTAGTGGTGTTGATGTGATGTCCTATTGTAGTGGGGTTGATGTTCTATTGTAGTGGTGTTGATGTGATGTTCTATTGTAGTGGTGTTGATGTCCTATTGTAGTGGTGTTGATGTGATGTCCTATTGTAGTGGTGTTGATGTGATGTTCTATTGTAGTGGTGTTGATGTGATGTCCTATTGTAGTGGTGTTGATGTGATGTCCTATTGTAGTGGTGTTGATGTGATGTTCTATTGTAGTGGTGTTGATGTGATGTCCTATTGTAGTGGTGTTGATGTCCTATTGTAGTGGTGTTGATGTGATGTCCTATTGTAGTGGTGTTGATGTCCTATTGTAGTGGGGTTGATGTGATGTCCTATTGTAGTGGTGTTGATGTGATGTCCTATTGTAGTGGTGTTGATGTTCTATTGTAGTGGTGTTGATGTCCTATTGTAGTGGTGTTGATGTGATGTCCTATTGTAGTGGTGTTGATGTCCTATTGTAGTGGTGTTGATGTGATGTCCTATTGTAGTGGTGTTGATGTGATGTTCTATTGTAGTGGTGTTGATGTGATGTCCTATTGTAGTGGTGTTGATGTCCTATTGTAGTGGTGTTGATGTGATGTCCTATTGTAGTGGTGTTGATGTGATGTCCTATTGTAGTGGTGTTGATGTGATGTCCTATTGTAGTGGTGTTGATGTGATGTTCTATTGTAGTGGTGTTGATGTGATATCCTATTGTAGTGGTGTTGATGTGATATCCTATTGTAGTGGTGTTGATGTCCTATTGTAGTGGTGTTGATGTGATGTCCTATTGTAGTGGTGTTGATGTGATGTCCTATTGTAGTGGTGTTGATGTTCTATTGTAGTGGTGTTGATGTCCTATTGTAGTGGTGTTGATGTCCTATTGTAGTGGTGTTGATGTCCTATTGTAGTGGTGTTGATGTGATGTCCTATTGTCGTGGTGTTGATGTCCTATTGTAGTGGTGTTGATGTGATGTCCTATTGTAGTGGTGTTGATGTGATGTCCTATTGTAGTGGTCTTGATGTGATGTTCTATTGTAGTGGTGTTGATGTGATGTCCTATTGTAGTGGTGTTGATGTGATGTCCTATTGTAGTGGTGTTGATGTGATGTCCTATTGTAGTGGTGTTGATGTGATGTCCTATTGTAGTGGTGTTGATGTGATGTCCTATTGTAGTGGGGTTGATGTTCTATTGTAGTGGTGTTGATGTGATGTTCTATTGTAGTGGTGTTGATGTCCTATTGTAGTGGTGTTGATGTGATGTCCTATTGTAGTGGTGTTGATGTGATGTTCTATTGTAGTGGTGTTGATGTGATGTTCTATTGTAGTGGTGTTGATGTGATGTCCTATTGTAGTGGTGTTGATGTGATGTTCTATTGTAGTGGTGTTGATGTGATGTCCTATTGTAGTGGTGTTGATGTCCTATTGTAGTGGTGTTGATGTGATGTCCTATTGTAGTGGTGTTGATGTGATGTTCTATTGTAGTGGTGTTGATGTGATGTCCTATTGTAGTGGTGTTGATGTCCTATTGTAGTGGTGTTGATGTGATGTCCTATTGTAGTGGTGTTGATGTCCTATTGTAGTGGTGTTGATGTCCTATTGTAGTGGGGTTGATGTGATGTCCTATTGTAGTGGTGTTGATGTTCTATTGTAGTGGTGTTGATGTGATGTTCTATTGTAGTGGTGTTGATGTGATGTCCTATTGTAGTGGTGTTGATGTGATGTCCTATTGTAGTGGTGTTGATGTGATGTCCTATTGTAGTGGTGTTGATGTGATGACCTATTGTAGTGGTGTTGATGTCCTATTGTAGTGGTGTTGATGTGATGTCCTATTGTAGTGGTGTTGATGTCCTATTGTAGTGGGGTTGATGTGA
>NW_025748663.1:5000-32090 GCF_021184085.1 Oncorhynchus gorbuscha
TCAGTCCTCAGACAGTAACCTAACAGCTACAGGGTTGTCCTCAGTCCTCAGACAGTAACCTATCAGCTACAGGGTCGTCCTCAGTCCTCAGACAGTAACCTATCAGCTACAGGGTCGTCCTCAGACAGTAACCTAACAGCTACAGGGTTGTCCTCGGTCCTCAGACAGTAACCTATCAGCTACAGGGTCGTCCTCAGACAGTAACCTATCAGCTACAGGGTCGTCCTCAGACAGTAACCTAACAGCTACAGGGTCGTCCTCAGACAGTAACCTATCAGCTACAGGGTCGTCCTCAGTCCTCAGACAGTAACCTAACAGCTACAGGGTCGTCCTCAGACAGTAACCTATCAGCTACAGGGTCGTCCTCAGACAGTAGCCTATCAGCTTCAGGGTCGTCCTCAGACAGTAACCTATCAGCTACAGGGTCGTCCTCAGTCCTCAGACAGTAACCTATCAGCTACAGGGTCGTCCTCAGACAGTAGCCTATCAGCTTCAGGGTCGTCCTCAGACAGTAACCTATCAGCTACAGGCTCGTCTGGTTTCTATGCAGATGTGACAGTAGGGGGAAATAAATGCATTTTAATCACCCCATGGGTTGGGTCCTCCAATTACCACCCTGCAGCTGTACCCTGCAGCTATATCCTGCTACCCACCGTGAGTCTGTAGACATTTAGGGATGACAGCACACACACACACACACACACACACACACACACACACACACACACACACACACACACACACACACACACACACACACACACACACACACACACACACACACACACACACACACACACACACACACACACACACACACACACACACACACACACACACACACACACACACATACACTTAGACACACAAGCGTACAGGCAACCACACACACAGACACACACTCGAGCACACATACACTCACTCACTGTGTGTGTGTGTGAGACAGCAGTAGGTTAATGAAAGTTCCATGTCTTGACGTCTGACAGGACAGTCTGGTGAGGAGAGAAACATCCCACCATTTTACATCCCTCAGATCATCTGCATGTCTGGACAGTTTTGGCAGAAGGTCAATTGTCAGAAGAACAAAAACGAGAAACAGAAGAGTAAAACAAAAAACACTGGTCGGACATGAATCATAGGAGTTTTAATGTATTATATGTTGTCACTGTCACAGAGGAACATAAACATTATGGGATGGTAACACAAACGCATGCGTTTGAATATGCATGTCAATAATCACATGTACATATGAATCCAGGGCCAACAGCAGACAGACACTCTTCTGTTGGTCTCCAGTCAAACACAGACACACAGAAACAATAGGTTTCTATTATAATGCATCAGCCCTGGAGTGGAGGAGAGGTGGGGGACTGACTAATGCCCCTGTCTTGCTGGGGGGGGCAGTGTGGGAGATGTAAGGTGCCATCGTACATTTACATTTACATTTACATTTAAGTCATTTAGCAGACGCTCTTATCCAGAGCGACTTACAAATTGGTGCATTCACCTTATGACATCCAGTGGGACAGTCACTTAACAATAGTGCATCTAAAACTTAGGGGGGGTGGGGTGAGAGGGATTACTTAACCTATCCTAGGTATTCCTTAAAGAGGTGGGGTTTCAGGTGTCTCCGGAAGGTGGTGATTGACTCCGCTGTCCTGGCGTCGTGAGGGAGTTTGTTCCACCATTGGGGGGCCAGGGCAGCGAACAGTTTTGACTGGGCTGAGCGGGAGCTGTACTTCCTCAGTGGTAGGGAGGCGAGCAGGCCAGAGGTGGATGAACGCAGTGCCCTTACACACAAACCATACACACAAACCTTCCTTAACCTCTCCTTAACCTCTGGAAGAATTCTGTGGTCCTTCTGTAGCTCAGTTGGTAGAGCATGGCGCTTGTAAAGCCAGGGTAGTGGGTTCGTTCCCTGGGACCACCCATACGTAGAATGTATGCACACATGACTGTAAGTCGCTTTGGATAAAAGCGTCTGCTAAATGGCATATATATAAAATAAAAAGTGGTCTGTTCACCTTTTTAAACGTTATATTGAACCTCTACCAGTCTACCTAACATGACAGAGTAACAGCCTCTGTTACAAAACATACCAAAAAATAATACCCACAATCATTCCAAAGGAAGTTTGATCCAAAAAGGGATTTTTTTCTCCCACATGGTGTTAGTGATTAAATGACCACATGATTATAGAAGGCATTTTGTGGAGCTCTTTACATCTCCAAGCAATTTAGAGAAATACTCCGGATGCATGATGTCATAGAGTAAGGCTGCCAACGGGCTCAGTAGTGACAGTTACCATTAACAAGATTTCCAGATACACCCCTCCCCCTCACAATCCCCATCACACCCCACTCACATACACCTCCTCTCCCAAGCCCCACTCACTCCTGTTCCAAGCCCCACTCACACCTCCTCTCCCAAGCCCCATCACACCCCCCTCACATACACCTCCTGTCCCAAGCCCCACTCACACCTCCTCTCCCAAGCCCCTCCCACACACACCTCCTCTCCCAAGCCCCTCCCACACACACCTCCTCTAAAAGGCCCTCCCACACACCACTCCTCTCCCAAGCCCCTCCCACACACACCTCCTCTAAAAGGCCCTCCCACACACACCTCTTCTCCCAAGCCCCTCCCACACACACCTCCTCTAAAAGGCCCTCCCACACACACCTCCTCTCCCAAGCCCCTCCCACACACACCTCCTCTTCCAAGCCCCTCCCACACACACCTCCTCTCCCAAGCCCCTCCCACACACATCTCCTCTAAAAGGCCCTCCCACACACGCAGGCAGCCAGTACATGCAGCATAAACAAGGATGACAAGTAGAGATTAATGGCAGCCCCATAGTGGCAGACCAATTTAATTGTCAGGCATGATGGCAGCTGAACTCTTCCAGTATATTTATACAACGTTACCATGGCGTTACCACCACCGCAGCTTTAAAACGCTCCTAATTGATCGTGACCGATAAGTCATTTGAAAAGCCGATACGGTACTGGGATAATGTTGCGTTTAGGAGGTGGGTGGAGGAGTCAGGGTGCAGGAGAGCAGAGATGTCTGAGACTTTAATTGGCAAGTCCCCCAACACAGGTGTGGTACAATCAAAACAAGTACAACGCCCTCGACAACGCCCTCGACAACGCCCTCGACAACGCCCTCGACAACAGAGAACCCGTATAAACGCACGGAGGAACAAACAAAGTTCAGACAATGACACTCTTAATAATCTGTGAAAACAAAAAATGGCATAACCTCACCGAGCCAATCACAATGAAAGAATAATCCCACACAAACCCAGGCAGGCAACAGGGTACATATATACACACAGATAATTAAGGCAAAGGAAACCCAGGCAGGCAACAGGGTACATATATACACACAGATAATTAAGGCAAAGGAAACCCAGGCAGGCAACAGGGTACATATATACACACAGATAATTAAGGCAAAGGAAACCCAGGCAGGCAACAGGGTACATATATACACACAGATAATTAAGGCAAAGGAAACCCAGGCAGGCAACAGGGTACATATATACACACAGATAATTAAGGCAAAGGAAACCCAGGCAGGCAACAGGGTACATATATACACACAGATAATTAAGGCAAATGAAACCCAGGCAGGCAACAAGGTACATATATACACACAGATAATTAAGGCAAAGGAAACCCAGGCAGGCAACAGGGTACATATATACACACAGATAATTAAGGCAAAGGAAACCCAGGCAGGCAACAGGGTACATATTTACACACAGATAATTAAGGCAAAGGAAACCCAGGCAGGCAACAGGGTACATATATACACACAGATAATTAAGGCAAAGGAAACCCAGGCAGGCAACAGGGTACATATATATACACACAGATAATTAAGGCAAAGGAAACCCAGGCAGGCAACAGGGTAAGTTTATACACACACAGATAATTAAGGCAAAGGAAACCCAGGCAGGCAACAGGGTACATATATACACACACAGATAATTAAGGCAAAGGAAACCCAGGCAGGCAACAGGGTACATATATACACACAGATAATTAAGGCAAAGGAAACCCAGGCAGGCAACAGGGTACATATATACACACAGATAATTAAGGCAAATGAAACCCAGGCAGGCAACATGGTACATATATACACACAGATAATTAAGGCAAAGGAAACCCAGGCAGGCAACAGGGTACATATATATACACACAGATAATTAAGGCAAAGGAAACCCAGGCAGGCAACAGGGTACATATATACACACAGATAATTAAGGCAAAGGAAACCCAGGCAGGCAACAGGGTACATATATACACACACAGATAATTAAGGCAAAGGAAACCCAGGCAGGCAACAGGGTACATATATACACACAGATAATTAAGGCAAAGGAAACCCAGGCAGGCAACAGGGTACATATATACACACAGATAATTAAGGCAAATGAAACCCAGGCAGGCAACATGGTACATATATACACACAGATAATTAAGGCAAAGGAAACCCAGGCAGGCAACAGGGTACATATATATACACACAGATAATTAAGGCAAAGGAAACCCAGGCAGGCAACAGGGTACATATATACACACAGATAATTAAGGCAAAGGAAACCCAGGCAGGCAACAGGGTACATATATACACACAGATAATTAAGGCAAAGGAAACCCAGGCAGGCAACAGGGTACATATATACACACAGATAATTAAGGCAAAGGAAACCCAGGCAGGCAACAGGGTACATATATACACACAGATAATTAAGGCAAAGGAAACCCAGGCAGGCAACAGGGTACATATATACACACAGATAATTAAGGCAAAGGAAACCCAGGCAGGCAACAGGGTACATATATACACACAGATAATTAAGGCAAAGGAAACCCAGGCAGGCAACAGGGTACATATATACACACAGATAATTAAGGCAAATGAAACCCAGGCAGGCAACAGGGTACATATATACACACAGATAATTAAGGCAAAGGAAACCCAGGCAGACAACAGGGTACATATATACACACAGATAATTAAGGCAAAGGAAACCCAGGCAGGCAACAGGGTACATATTTACACACAGATAATTAAGGCAAAGGAAACCCAGGCAGGCAACAGGGTACATATATACACACAGATAATTAAGGCAAAGGAAACCCAGGCAGGCAACAGGGTACATATATACACACAGATAATTAAGGCAAAGGAAACCCAGGCAGGCAACAGGGTAAGTTTATACACACAGATAATTAAGGCAAAGGAAACCCAGGCAGGCAACAGGGTACA
The DNA here is from genome assembly GCF_021184085.1 of Oncorhynchus gorbuscha. Taxonomy (NCBI): domain Eukaryota; kingdom Metazoa; phylum Chordata; class Actinopteri; order Salmoniformes; family Salmonidae; genus Oncorhynchus; species Oncorhynchus gorbuscha. Next base: position 10,284 of record NW_025748663.1, read on the forward strand.
TTTCTACACACAGATAATTAAGGTAAAGGAAACCCAGGCAGGCAACAGGGTACATATATACACACAGATAATTAAGGCAAAGGAAACCCAGGCAGGCAACAGGGCACATATATACACACAGATAATTAAGGCAAAGGAAACCAGGTGTGAAAAAGAAATCAAAGACAAAACAAACAGAAAAGGAAAAAGGGATCGGTGATGGCTAGTAGACCGGAGACACCGAGCGCCGAGCGCCGAGCGCCGAGCGCTGCCCGAACAGGGAGAGGAACTACCTTCGGTAGAAGTCGTGACAGGTACAACATCCGTCCTTACTCAGTCACCACGTGCCAACAACATAGAGTTAGACGCTAATCTTCTAGAGGCTACAGGCTTATCTTCTAGATGCTACAGGCTAATCTTCTAGATGCTACAGGCTAATCTTCTAGAGGCTCCAGGCTAATCTTCTAGAGGCTACAGGCTAATCTTCTAAAGGCTACAGGCTTATCTTCTAGATTCTCCAGGCTAATATTCTAGAGGCTACAGGGTAATCTTCTAGAGGCTACAGGCTGTACTTCTAGATGCTCCAGCCTAAACTTCTAGAGGCTCCAGTCTAAACGTCTAGAGGCTCCAGGCTAATCTTCTACAGGCTCCAGGCTAATATTCTAGAGGCTACAGGCTAAACTTCTAGAGGCTCCAGGCTAAACTTCTAGAGGCTCCAGGCTAATCTTCTAGAGGCTCCAGGCTAATCTTCTAGAGGCTCCAGGCTAATCTTCTAGAGGCTCCAGGCTAATCTTCTAGAGGCTCCAGGCTAACTCTTCTAGAGGCTCCAGGCTAATCTTCTAGAGGCTCCAGGCTAATCTTCTCAAGGCTCCAGGCTAATCTTCTAGAGGCTCCAGTCTAAACGTCTAGAGGCTCCAGGCTAATCTTCTAGAGGCTCCAGGCTAATCTTCTAGAGGCTACAGGCTAAACTTCTAGAGGCTCCAGGCTAATCTTCTAGAGGCTCCAGGCTAATCTTCTAGAGGCTCCAGGCTAATCTTCTAGAGGCTCCAGGCTAATCTTCTCGAGGCTCCAGGCTAATCTTCTAGAGGCTACAGGCTAAACTTTTCGATGCTCCAGGCTAAACTTCTAGAGGCTCCAGCCTAAACTTCCAGAGGCTCCAGGCTACATTTCTTTAGGCTCCAGACTAAACTTCTCCAGGCTAAACTAATTTAGGCTCAAGGCTAAACACTCTAGAGGCTCCAGGCTAATCTTCTCTAGGTTTCAGACAATACTTAGAATCCAGACTAAACTTCTTCAGACTAAACTTCTTCAGGCTCCAGACTAAACTTCTCCAGGCTAAACTAATTTAGGCTCCAGGCTAAACTTCTCCAGGTTAAACTAATTTAGGCTCCAGGCTAAACTTCTCCAGGCTAAACTTCTCCAGGCTAAACTAATTTAGGCTCCAGGCTAAACTTCTCTAGGTTTCAGACTATACTTAGAATCCAGACTAAACTTCTTCAGGCTAAACTTCTTTAGGCTCCAGACTAAACTTCTCCAGGCTAAACTTCTCTAGGTTTCAGACTATACTTAGGATCCAGACTAAACATCTTCAGACTAAACTTCTCTAGGCTCCAGGCTAAACGTCTCGTGTAAATGTATCTAGGCTCCAGTTTAAACTTCTGGAGCCTCCAGGCTAAACTTCTAGAGGCTCCAGGCTAAACTTCTAGAGGCTCCAGGCTAAACTTCTAAAGGCTACAGGCTAAACTTCTAGAGGCTCCAGGCTAATCTTCTAGAGGCTACAGGCTAAACTTCTAGAGGCTCCAGGCTAATCTTCTATAGGCTCCAGGCTAATCTTCTAGAGGCTCCAGGCTAATCTTCTAGAGGCTACAGGCTAAACTTCTAGAGGCTCCAGGCTAATCTTCTAGAGGCTCCAGGCTAATCTTCTAGAGACTCCAGGCTAAACTTATAGAGGCTCCAGGCTAAACTTCTAGAGGCTCCAGGCTAAACTTCTAGAGGCTCCAGGCTAATCTTCTCTAGGTTTCAGACTATACTTAGAATCCAGACTAAACTTCTTCAGGCTAAACTTCTTTAGGCTCCAGACTAAACTTCTCCAGGCTAAACTAATTTAGGCTCAAGGCTAAACTTCTAGAGGCTCCAGGCTAAACTTCTCTAGGTTTCAGACTATACTTAGAATCCAGATTAAACTTCTTCAGGCTAAACTTCTTTAGGCTCCAGACTAAACTTCTCCAGGCTAAACTTCTCTAGGTTTCAGACTATACTTAGAATCCAGACTAAACATCTTCAGGCGAAACTTCTCTAGGCTCCAGGCTAAACGTCTCGTGTAAATGTATCTAGGCTCCAGTATAAACTTCTGGAGGCTCCAGGCTAAACTTCTAGAGGCTCCAGGCTAAACTTCTAGAGGCTCCAGGCTAAACTTCTAAAGGCTACAGGCTAAACTTCTAGAGGCTCCAGGCTAAACTTCTCTAGGCTCCAGGCTAAACTTCTAGAGGCTCCAGACTATACTTAGGCTCCAGACTAAACTTCTAGAGGCTCCATGCTAAACTTCTAGAGGCTCCAGGCTAAATTTCTAGAGGTTCCAGGCTAAACTTCTAGAGGCTCCAGGCTAAACTTCTAGAGGCTCCAGGCTAAACTTCTAGAGGTCCCAGGCTAAACTTCTAGAGGCTCCAGGCTAAACTTCTCTAGGCTCCAGACTATACTTAGGCTCCAGGCTAAACTTCTCTAGGCTCCAGACTATACTTAGGCTCCAGGCTAAACTTCTCTAGGCTCCAGACTATACTTAGGCTCCAGACTAAACTTCTTCAGGCTAAACTTCTAGAGGCTCCAGGCTAAACTTCTCTAGCCTCCTGATTAAACTTCTCTAGCCTCCAGACTTAACAAGTGACAACTTTTATTTTTATTGTCACAAAGTCATCTGTGGAGTTAAGACAAGATCAAGGTTTAAATCTTTAACAGAGAATTTGGTATTTTCCTGAAGTTACTAAGCATAGTTTGACAAATGTAATGCCACAGTCAAACAGGATTACTTGTTTTGGGTAGGAGGGTTCACAGTTTTCCCAAAATAAATTGTACATCTCCCGACAAATCGTTGATATTATCGTTGTAGCTACATGATGATAAAAAATAGTGATACTGGGTTGCTAATTCATTGCTCCCTGCCTTCTACGGGCCTTGCAACCTGCATGGTAGCCAGTGATGGAGGGTTGAGATGGGGGGTCTTTTCTGTCCTTGTGTCATTGCCTGAATGAGCATGGAGTATTTATTTACAGTGTCTCTTTCCGACATTCCTTCCCTGTGAGTCCATACAGCCAGATCTTGGACTGCCAGAAGAGAGGAGATCACAAACCCAGCCAGGGAGTTGCAAGGCCACTGTGTGTGAGAGTACAAGGGCACTGTCAGTTCACAGCGGTTTAGAATAACCCAGAAACCACTGGGAGCTTACAACTTTGTTAGCACTGGCAGTGAAAGCTTCACAGCCAGATGACAGAGATGTTATGAGCTCTACTGGGCACAGCGGCACTGTTGCAGATACAGCTTGACGACCAAGCGAAAAAAGTCTGAAGTCGCCAATTATTATTACTGTATTCAAAGCTCCAAACTCGACCAAAATACTTTACAAAAAGTTTTGTCTGTGATTTCATCTAAGATTCAACATTTAACAAGTACATCTCCCTCTCTCTCTCTCTCTCTCTCTCTCTCTCTCTCTCTCTCTCTCTCTCTCTCTCTCTCTCTCTCTCTCTCTCTCTCTCTCTTTAAATTCAATTTCAATTTAAGGGGCTTTATTGCCATGGGAAACATATGTTTACATTACCAAAAAGACAATTTGACATTTTCTCAGTACATCTCTCTCTCCTTCTCTCTCTCCCTCTCTCTCTCCCTCTCTCTCTGTCCCTCTCCCTCTATCCCCCTCTCTCTCTCTCTCTCCCTCTCTCTCTCTCCCTCTCACTCTCCCTCTCTCTCTGTCCCTTTCCCTCTCTCCCTCTCTCTCTCCCTCCCTCTCTCTCTCTCTCTCTCTCTCTCTCTCTCTCTCTCTCTCTCTCTCTCTCTCTCTCTCTCTCTCTCCCTCTCTCTCTCTCTCTCTCTCCCTCTCCCTCCTTCTTTCATGTCCTGTTAGGCAACACATTCATAACACAATTAAAAGGAGCTCTGCACATGTATCATTAACTCTGCCCCCAGATCAGAGGTCAAAAAAGCTGCCATCCGATTGGCCCAGGCCAGCCCACATGACCTTACTTGGGCATAAGTGTTGTAGAGGCCCATAAATGGCTTATTCTGAAAGTTCAGGTCAGAGCGGACGGCTCGGGCTGAGGCAGTCTGTGTATATGTAACACCGAAATAATCTAGGTGAAAAATGTTTTTGTTTCGGTCTTACACAGTATCGTGGTTTCTAGTGGTCACAGAGATTGAGTTTAAGTGGAGATGCAGATAGCCTAGCGCTGAAGAGTGTTGGGCCAGTAACCCAAAGGTCACTGGTTCGTAGACTAGGTTAAAAATCTGTCAATGTTCCCTTGAACAAGGCACTTAACCCTAATTCCTCTGGATAAGATTGTCGAAGAAAATAAAAATGGTTTGAGAGAAGGGAGCGTGATGTAACTACGTCTGTGTTGAAAGTCCTACTGTACATGCAACTCGCGTCCAGAAAGAAATTGTGAAATGACTCACAACCATCATTAAGTTCTCACATGAGCACAAACTAAAACTTATTTAGAGCAGGACATGGACCTGTCACTAAGGTGTTGATCACATATAATACTACGTAGACACATTTCACCTCTCTAGTGTTGGTATCGACATGGACGTCACACAGGTTTTGTTTCCCAGACCTCTGTAACTTCCTTATTACCCCATTCACTGCTAGCAGTGAGCACACAACGCTAGTTTAGCATTCATCTCTAAAACCATGGATTTAAGGTGTCGCTGCTGACATTCACCCTTTTTCTCCCAGGTTGTCTTCAGGGCCAGCTGTTAGTTGTAAGCTGTTAGCTGTTAGCTGACAGCAAAGAGGCTAACGGTCTCCCGGGTGTTGAGAGTGGGAGAAAGGTGTTAGCTTTAGCTGATAGCGAAAAGGCTAACGGTATCCCGGGAACTGAGAGTGGGGGAAAGGTGTTAGCTTTAGCTGGTAGCGAAGAGGCTCATGGTATCCAGAGGGGTTGAGAGTGGAAGAAAGGTGTTAGCTTTAGCTGGTAGCGAAGAGGCTCATGGTATCCCGAGGGGTTGAGAGTGGAAGAAAGGTGTTAGCTTTAGCTGGTAGCAAACAGGCTAACGGTATCCCGGGGGTTGAGAGTGGGAGAAAGGTGTTAGCTTTAGCTGATAGCGAAGAGGCTAACGGTATCCCGGGAGGTTGAGAGTGAGAGAAAGGTGTTAGCTTTAGCTGATAGCAAAAAGGCTAACGGTATCCCGGGAGGTTGAGAGTGAGAGAAAGGTGTTAGCTTTAGCTGATAGCAAAGAGGTTAATGGTATCCCGAGGGGTTGAGAGTGGGGGAAAGGTGTTAGCTTTAGCTGGTAGAGAAGAGGCTCATGGTATCCCGAGGGGTTGAGAGTGGGGGAAAGGTTTTAGCTTTAGCTGGTAGCAAAGAGGCTAACGGTATCCCGAGGGGTTGAGAGTGGGGGAAAGGTGTCAGCTTTAGTTGTTCGCGAAGAGGCTAACAATATCCTGGGGGTTGGGCGTGGGTGAGAAGGTGAGGGCCAACACTAGAAATCGACTGTTGTGATGCTGTGGAAATAGGAGAGGGCAGTGAGGGAGGAGAGGGAGGGGAGAGGGAGGGGAGGGAGGAGAGAGGGAGGAGAGGGGAGGGAGTGGAGTGGAGTGGGTGGAGTGGAGGGCAGGGAGAGGGGAGGGAGGGAGGGAGGGAGGGAGGGAGGGAGGGAGGGAGGGAGGGAGGGAGGAGAGAGGGAGGAGAGGGGGGAGGGGGGAGTGGAGTGGAGTGGAGTGGAATGGAATGGAATGGAGTGGAGGGGAGTGGAGGGGAGGGAGGGAGGGAGCGAGGGGAGTGGAGAGGGAGGGGGGACAGGAGAGGGAGGGAGGGGGTGGGGAGGGGAGGGGAGGGGAGGGGAGGGGAGGGGAGGGGAGGGGAGGGGAGGGGAGGGGAAAGGTGTTTCTACACCCTACACCTCTTGCTCTTCCTTACCCCTGACACAGCAACACCAACTGTCACCCACCTCTCCCCCTCCTCCCCTTCCTCCTCATCCCAGCAGATGACTCCGAATCTCTGCTGTGCCCCATGCCATTCCAACCTTCACCCATCCACCTCCTCCTCCCTCGTCTGTCTGTCACCCTCAGGTGTCCTCTGGGTGGTTGGCAGCTGGCAGGGGTGTGTGTGTGTGTGTGTGTGTGTGTGTGTGTGTGTGTGTGTGTGTGTGTGTGTGTGTGTGTGTGTGTGTGTGTGTGTGTGTGTGTGTGTGTGTGTGTGTGTGTGTGTGTGTGTGTGTGTGTGTGTGTGTGAATAGTGGCCAGGGCAGGGGTCAGTGCCAGAGATAAGCGGTCTGAGGATAGAGTTACAGACAGGTGGAGGTGTGTATCAACAAACTGATGATAATCTGGTGATGTTAATAAAATATAAGGACATTGGCTGTGTGAGACGATGACTCCATTAGTGTGTGTTCCCACACCAGACGAGGAAACAGGGCGTGAGCAAGAATGAAAAGGGGGAACCATTGGTGGACATAGCGCTGATGCTGTCTAGAACTGTCTGACATCATCTGGGATTCTATACATTCCACTGTGACCGTTTCTCACATCCTGTTACATTGTTTTATGGAACACAACCCTAGTTTCCATTGTAATCAACCGACACAACATACCTGGCTAACACTGTATCTCCAGTAAATAATGGATCGTACCAATATCGGATTTAGAGGGGTGTTTATATCCTTAACAAACATCCTCCGTCCCACACGTAACCTTGGCCTTGTGTTTGGGATGAGTTATTTTTTGGACGACATCCTGGTCTGTATATTTTTTTTTCAAATGGAAAACAGTTAATTAAGAATGAATAAAATATGGTGGTGCTATCGGTGGCCAGGGGAGGGGACGGGGGACGGTGGTGGGGGGCATGTCTGGTGGCCTATAAGGAGTCAGATAGGGAGAGGAGCAGAGAGACAGGGCCTAGATGAAGGTTGTTCTTGTTACGTTACAGAGTAGGCTGAGACAGGAAATGGAAGTAAAAGACAACACGAAGTGTGAGAATGCTAATGAGGGAACGATAAGAAACAGGCCAATTATAGGCAAGCAGAGAGAAAGCGTTGGTTGCCTTCCAGACTTTCTTTACAACAGTAGTGCTGCACATAATACAACACTGTTATATCATATTAATACAGGGTGATATCATATAACATTATTATATCATATTAATACAGGGTGATATCATATAACATTATTATATCATATTAATACAGGGTGATATCATATAATATTATTATATCATATTAATACAGGGTGATATCATATAACATTATATCATATTAACACAGGGTGATATCATATAACATTATATCATATTAATACAGGGTGATATCATATAACATTATTATATCATATTAATACAGGGTGATATCATATAACATTATTATATCATATTAATACAGGGTGATATCATATAACATTATTATATCATATTAATACAGGGTGATATCATATATCATTATTATATCATATTAATACAGGGTGATATCATATAACATTATTATATCATATTAATACAGGGTGATATCATATAACATTATTATATCATATTAATACAGGGTGATATCATATAACATTATTATATCATATTAATACAGGGTGATATCATATAACATTATTATATCATATTAATACAGGGTGATATCATATATCATTATTATATCATATTAATACAGGGTGATATCATATAACATTATATCATATTAATACAGGGTGATATCATATAACATCGATAAAGTTTTCTTCACTGTAGTACACCCTAACCCTAACCCTAACCCTGTACTTTGCTCTGTTCATCTTTCTCTCGATCCTGACAAGTCTCCCAGTCCCTGCCACTGGATGTTGCCACCGCCATGCTTCACCGTAGGGATGGTGCCACCGCCATGCTTCACCGTAGGGATGGTGCCACCGCCATGCTTCACCGTAGGGATGGTGCCAGGTAACGCTTGGCATTCAGGTCAACGAGTTCAATTTTGGTCTCATCAGACCAGAGCATCTTCTTTCTCATGGTCTGAGAGTCTTTAGGCAAACTCCAAGCGGGCTGTCATGTGCCTTTTACTGAGGAGAGTCTGAACACTTTCCCAAGGCATTTCATATGTGTATGTCTGTGTGTGTGTGTGTGTGTGTGTGTGTGTGTGTGTGTGTGTGTGTGTGTGTATGTCTGTGTGTATGTGTTTGTGTGTGTGTGTAGGTGCGTGCATGTATTTCCACTGCAGTGTGCGTGTCTGTGTGGGTGGAGTACATGTGTGTGTTTGCCATGGTGTGAACCATCCAACACATTTCTCAACGGCTCCTCCTCACCTGCAGAGTGAAAGGTTTATCACCTTGGAAACACATGCATAAGTATCAGCACCCAGTCTGGCACTGCACTCTTCATCACGCACGCACGCACGCACGCACGCACGCACGCACACACACACACACCCTCCACATCACAAACCTGCTAAAAACAAGTGAAAATAAGCTTGTTGTTTTGTTATCTTGTGACAGGGTACCAGTGTCACTGCCATACAGGTCCCCTATAGCGAGCTGCAGGAAGGAACAAGGTGTGGGGTGGAACACATTTACCCAAATCACCGTATGGTTGTTGTCGAATGAAACCAACTCATTTTGTATGTTACCGGCACAACTACGCTTGCTAAATTAACACTTTTCATGGTAAGATCGGGAAATGTGGATTTTTGGGGGGAAAATATATTTTGTTGTATTATATTCATTCTCAACCATAGGTCACAAGGTGTAGAAACAAAAGTTAGGCTGAGATTCCAGCCGGATCGCTCAAGATTGAAATTGGAAGTCTGTCCATGTCCTCTATGGTCCATCTCTGGTCACTCTTGGTCCAGAGGTTCGCACCACTGTATAGTGTGTGTGTGTCCTCCTCCTCCTCCTCCTCCTCCTCCTCCTCCTCCTCCTCCTCCTCCTCCTCCTCCTCCTCCTCCTCCTCCTCCTCCTCCTCCTCCTCCTCCTCCTCCTCCTCCTCCTCCTCCTCCTCCCACTCTGGATCTGGGAGACCATTACAGTAGGCTTCCCCAACCTCTCCTCCTCCTCCTCCTCCTCCTCCTCCTCCTCCTCCTCCTCCTCTTCCTCTCCCCACTCTGGATCTGGGAGACCAATACAGTAGGCTTCCCCAACCTCTCCTCTTCCTCCTCCTCCTCTCTCCCCTCTCTGGATCTAGGAGACCATTACAGTAGGCTTCCCCAACCTCTCCTCTATCTCCTCCTCCAGTCAGATGTGGTAATGCTGTACCACTCACCCCTCTCTGGATCTAGGAGACCATTACAGTAGGCTTCCCCAACCTCTCCTCTATCTCCTCCTCCAGTCAGATGTGGTAATGCTGTACCACTCACCCCTCTCTGGATCTAGGAGACCATTACAGTAGGCTTCCCCAACCTCTCCTCCTCCTCCTCTTCATCCTCCTCCTCCTCTCCCCTCTCTGGATCTAGGAGACCATTACAGTAGGCTTCCCCAACCTCTCCTCTATCTCCTCCTCCAGTCAGATGTGGTAATGCTGTACCACTCACCCCTCTCTGGATCTAGGAGACCATTACAGTAGGCTTCCCCAACCTCTCCTCTATCTCCTCCTCCAGTCAGATGTGGTAATGCTGTACCACTCACCCCTCTCTGGATCTAGGAAACCATTACAGTAGGCTTCCCCAACCTCTCCTCGATCTCCTCCTCCTCCTCACCCCTCTCTTGATCTAGGAGGCCATTACAGTAGGCTTCCCCAACCTCTCCTCTATCTCCTCCTCCTCCTCACCCCTCTCTGGATCTAGGAGACCATTACAGTAGGCTTCCCCAACCTCTCCTCTATCTCCTCCTCCAGTCAGATGTGGTAATGCTGTACCACTCACCCCTTGCCTGCTTTCCTTCCACCATGTCGTCATTTATTAGGCTTAGATTAAATCTGGCGAAACTCAATATTTTAATTGAATGTTTAGAGCCGAAGCGTTCTCAGTGATAAATTTCCGTTGGCACCCTGCGTTCCACTATCATGTTTCTGGCCTAATTACATTTACATAAATGATGTTCCACAGAATCACCATTCAGGTGGGGGAGAGGAGGAGAGGAGGGGTGAGAGAGAGGGGGGTGAGGGGAGGACGGCTGAGGAGAGGATTTGAGAGAGCGAGAGAGAGAGAGAGAGAGAGAGAGAGAGAGAGAGAGAGAGAGAGAGAGAGAGAGAGAGAGAGAGAGAGAGAGAGAGAGAGAGAGAGAGAGAGAGAGATATTAGTGTGAAGGGTTACGGGCAACCTGAATGGATGTTGGCATTGGGTTGGGCATTGACTATAGTGTTGGGTTGGGGATTGACTATGGTGTTGGGTTGGGCATTGACTATAGTGTTGGGTTGGGTTGGGCATTGACTATAGTGTTGGGTTGGGCATTGACTATAGTGTTGGGTTGGGCATTGACTATAGTGTTGGGTTGGGTTGGGAATTGATTATAGTGTTGGGTTGGGTTGGGCATTGACTATAGTGTTGGGTTGGGTTGGGTTGGGCATTGACTATAGTGTTGGGTTGGGCATTGACTATAATGTTGGCATTGGGTTGTGCATTGACTATAGTGTTGGGTTGGGTTGGGCATTAACTATAGTGTTGGGTTGGGTTGGGCATTGACTATAGTGTTGGGTTGGGTTGGGTTGGGCATTGACTATAGTGTTGGGTTGGGCATTGACTATAATGTTGGGTTGGGTTGGGTATTGACTATAGTGTTGGGTTGGGTTGGGTTGGGAATTACCTATAGTGTTGGGCTGGGTTGGGAATTGACTGTAGTGATGGGTTGGGTTGGTCATTGTCTATAGTGTTGGGTTGGGTTGGGCATTGACTATAGTGTTGGGTTGGGTTGGGCATTGACTATAATGTTGGCATTGGGTTGTGCATTGACTATAGTGTTGGGTTGAGTTGGACATTAACTATAGTGTTGGGTTGGGTTGGGCATTGACTATCGTGTTGGGTTGGGTTGGGTATTGACTATAGTGTTGGGTTGGGTTGGGTTGGGTTGGGTTGGGTTGGGCATTGACTATAGTGTTGGGTTGGGTTGGGCATTGACTATAGTGTTGGCATTGGATTGGGAATTGACTATAGTGTTGGGTTGGAAATTGACTATAGTGTTGGGTTGGGTTGGTCATTGACTATAGTGTTGGGTTGGGTTGGGCATTGACTATCGTGTTGGGTTGGGTTGGGTATTGACTATAGTGTTGGGTTGGGTTGGGTTGGGCATTGACTATAGTGTTGGGTTGGGTTGGGCATTGACTATAGTGTTGGCATTGGATTGGGAATTGACTATAGTGTTGGGTTGGAAATTGACTATAGTGTTGGGTTGGGTTGGGCATTGACTATAGTGTTGGGTTGGACATTGACTATAGTGTTGGGTTCGGTTGGTCATTGACTATAGTGTTGGGTTGGGTTGGTCATTGACTATAGTGTTGGGTTGGGTTGGGCATTGACTATAGTGTTGGGTTGGACATTGACTATAGTGTTGGGTTGGACATTGACTATAGTGTTGGGTTGGACATTGACTATAGTGTTGGGTTGGGTTGGGCATTGACTATAGTGTTGGGTTGGTCATTGACTATAGTTTTGGGTTGGGTTGGGCATTGACTATAGTGTTGGGTTGGTCATTGACTATAGTGTTGGGTTGGGTTGGTCATTGACTATAGTGTTGGGTTGGGTTGGACATTGACTATAGTGTTGTCATTGGGTTGGACATTGACTATAGTGTTGTCATTGGATTGGGAATTGACTATAGTGTTGGGTTGGAAATTGACTATAGTGTTGGGTTGGGTTGGTCATTGACTATAGTGTTGGGTTGGTCATTGACTATAGTGTTGGGTTGGGTTGGGTTGGGCATTGACTATAGTGTTGGGTTGGGCATTGACTATAGTGTTGGGTTGGACATTGACTATAGTGTTGGGTTGGGCATTGACTATAGTGTTGGGTTGGACATTGACTATAGTGTTGTCATTGGGTTGGGCATTGACTATAGTGTTGGGTTGGGCATTGACTATAGTGTTGTGTTGGTCATTGACTATAGTGTTGGGTTTGCATTGACTATAGTGTTGGGTTGGGTTGGGCATTGACTATAGTGTTGTGTTGGTCATTGACTATAGTGTTGGGTTGGTCATTGACTATAGTGTTGGGTTGGTCATTGACTATAGTGTTGGGTTGGTCATTGACTATAGTGTTGGGTTGATCATTGACTATAGTGTTGGGTTGGGCATTGACTATAGTGTTGGGTTGGACATTGGCTATAGTGTTGGGATGGGCATTGACTATCGTGTTGGGTTGGTCATTGACTATAGTGTTGGGTTGGTCATTGACTATAGTGTTGGGTTGGACATTGACTATAGTGTTGGGTTGGTCATTGACTATAGTGTTGGGCTGGGCATTGACTATAGTGTTGGGTTGGGCATTGACTATTGTGTTGGGTTGGGCATTGACTATAGTGTTGGGTTGGACATTGACTATACTGTTGGGTTGGGTTGGGCCTTGACTATAGTGTTGTGTTGGACATTGACTATAGTGTTGGGTTGATCATTGACTATAGTGTTGGGTTGGGCATTGACTATAATGTTGGGTTGATCATTGACTATAGTGTTGGGTTGGGCATTGACTATAGTGTTGGGTTGGGCATTGACTATAGTGTTGGGTTGATCATTGACTATAGTGTTGGGTTGGGCATTGACTATAGTGTTGGGTTGGTCATTGACTATAGTGTTGGGTTGGACATTGACTATAGTGTTGGGTTGGGCATTGACTATAGTGTTGTGTTCGACATTGACTATACTGTTGGGTTGGGTTGGGCATTGACTATAGTGTTGGGATGGGCATTGACTATAGTGTTGGGTTGGTCATTGACTATAGTGTTGGGTTGGGCATTGACTATAGTGTTGGGTTGTACATTGACTATAGTGTTGGGTTGGACATTGACTATACTGTTGGGTTGGGTTGGGCATTGACTATAGTGTTGGGTTGGGCATTGACTATAGTGTTGTGTTGGTCATTGACTATAGTGTTGGGTTGGGCATTGACTATAGTGTTGGGTTGGGCATTGACTATACTGTTGGGTTGGGTTGGGCATTGACTATAGTGTTGGGTTGGGCATTGACTATAGTGTTGGGTTGGACATTGACTATAGTGTTGGGTTGGACATTGACTATAGTGTTGGGTTGGACATTGACTATAGTGTTGGGTTGGGTTGGGCATTGACTATAGTGTTGGGTTGGTCATTGACTATAGTTTTGGGTTGGGTTGGGCATTGACTATAGTGTTGGGTTGGTCATTGACTATAGTGTTGGGTTGGGTTGGTCATTGACTATAGTGTTGGGTTGGGTTGGACATTGACTATAGTGTTGTCATTGGGTTGGACATTGACTATAGTGTTGTCATTGGATTGGGAATTGACTATAGTGTTGGGTTGGAAATTGACTATAGTGTTGGGTTGGGTTGGTCATTGACTATAGTGTTGGGTTGGTCATTGACTATAGTGTTGGGTTGGGTTGGGTTGGGCATTGACTATAGTGTTGGGTTGGGCATTGACTATAGTGTTGGGTTGGACATTGACTATAGTGTTGGGTTGGGCATTGACTATAGTGTTGGGTTGGACATTGACTATAGTGTTGTCATTGGGTTGGGCATTGACTATAGTGTTGGGTTGGGCATTGACTATAGTGTTGTGTTGGTCATTGACTATAGTGTTGGGTTTGCATTGACTATAGTGTTGGGTTGGGTTGGGCATTGACTATAGTGTTGTGTTGGTCATTGACTATAGTGTTGGGTTGGTCATTGACTATAGTGTTGGGTTGGTCATTGACTATAGTGTTGGGTTGGTCATTGACTATAGTGTTGGGTTGATCATTGACTATAGTGTTGGGTTGGGCATTGACTATAGTGTTGGGTTGGACATTGGCTATAGTGTTGGGATGGGCATTGACTATCGTGTTGGGTTGGTCATTGACTATAGTGTTGGGTTGGTCATTGACTATAGTGTTGGGTTGGACATTGACTATAGTGTTGGGTTGGTCATTGACTATAGTGTTGGGCTGGGCATTGACTATAGTGTTGGGTTGGGCATTGACTATTGTGTTGGGTTGGGCATTGACTATAGTGTTGGGTTGGACATTGACTATACTGTTGGGTTGGGTTGGGCCTTGACTATAGTGTTGTGTTGGACATGGACTATAGTGTTGGGTTGGGCATTGACTATAGTGTTGGGTTGGGCATTGACTATAGTGTTGGGTTGATCATTGACTATAGTGTTGGGTTGGGCATTGACTATAGTGTTGGGTTGGTCATTGACTATAGTGTTGGGTTGGACATTGACTATAGTGTTGGGTTGGGCATTGACTATAGTGTTGTGTTCGACATTGACTATACTGTTGGGTTGGGTTGGGCATTGACTATAGTGTTGGGATGGGCATTGACTATAGTGTTGGGTTGGTCATTGACTATAGTGTTGGGTTGGGCATTGACTATAGTGTTGGGTTGTACATTGACTATAGTGTTGGGTTGGACATTGACTATACTGTTGGGTTGGGTTGGGCATTGACTATAGTGTTGGGTTGGGCATTGACTATAGTGTTGTGTTGGTCATTGACTATAGTGTTGGGTTGGGCATTGACTATAGTGTTGGGTTGGGCATTGACTATACTGTTGGGTTGGGTTGGGCATTGACTATAGTGTTGGGTTGGGCATTGACTATAGTGTTGTGTTGGTCATTGACTATAGTGTTGGGTTGGGAATTGACTATAGTGTTGGGTTGGGCATTGACTATAATGTTGGGTTGATCATTGACTATAGTGTTGGGTTGGTCATTGACTATAGTGTTGGGTTGGACATTGACTATAGTGTTGGGTTGGACATTGACTATAGTTTTGGGTTGGGTTGGGCATTGACTATAGTGTTGGGTTGGACATTGACTATAGTGTTGGGTTGGGTTGGACATTGACTATACTGTTGGGTTGGGTTGGACATTGACTATAGTGTTGGGTTGGGTTGGGCATTGACTATAGTGTTGGGTTGGGCATTGACTATAGTGTTGGGTTGATCATTGACTATAGTGTTGGGTTGGACATTGACTATAGTGTTGGGTTGGACATTGACTATAGTGTTGGGTTGGGCATTGACTATAGTGTTGGGTTGGTCATTGACTATAGTGTTGGGTTGGACATTGACTATAGTGTTGGGTTGGGCATTGACTATAGTGTTGGGTGTTGACTATAGTGTTGGGTTGGGCATTGACTATAGTGTTGGGTTGGACATTGACATTGACTATACTGTTGGGTTGGGTTGGGCATTGACTATAGTGTTGGGTGTTGACATTGACTGTACTGTTGGGTTGGGTTGGGCATTGACTATAGTGTTGGGTTGGGCATTGACTATAGTGTTGGGTTGGGCATTGACTATAGTGTTGGGTTGGACATTGACTATAGTGTTGGGTTGGACATTGACTATAGTGTTGGGTTGGTCATTGACTATAGTGTTGGGTTGGACATTGACTATAGTGTTGTGTTGGTCATTGACTATAGTGTTGGGTTGGGCATTGACTATAGTGTTGGGTTGGGCATTGACTATAGTGTTGGGTTGGACATTGACTATAGTGTTGGGTTGGGCATTGACTATAGTGTTGGGTTGGACATTGACTATAGTGTTGTCATTGGGTTGGGCATTGACTATAGTGTTGGGTTGGGCATTGACTATAGTGTTGTGTTGGTCATTGACTATAGTGTTGGGTTTGCATTGACTATAGTGTTGGGTTGGGTTGGGCATTGACTATAGTGTTGTGTTGGTCATTGACTATAGTGTTGGGTTGGTCATTGACTATAGTGTTGGGTTGGTCATTGACTATAGTGTTGGGTTGGTCATTGACTATAGTGTTGGGTTGATCATTGACTATAGTGTTGGGTTGGGCATTGATTATAGTGTTGGGTTGGACATTGGCTATAGTGTTGGGATGGGCATTGACTATCGTGTTGGGTTGGTCATTGACTATAGTGTTGGGTTGGTCATTGACTATAGTGTTGGGTTGGACATTGACTATAGTGTTGGGTTGGTCATTGACTATAGTGTTGGGCTGGGCATTGACTATAGTGTTGGGTTGGGCATTGACTATTGTGTTGGGTTGGGCATTGACTATAGTGTTGGGTTGGACATTGACTATACTGTTGGGTTGGGTTGGGCCTTGACTATAGTGTTGTGTTGGACATTGACTATAGTGTTGGGTTGATCATTGACTATAGTGTTGGGTTGGGCATTGACTATAATGTTGGGTTGATCATTGACTATAGTGTTGGGTTGGGCATTGACTATAGTGTTGGGTTGGGCATTGACTATAGTGTTGGGTTGATCATTGACTATAGTGTTGGGTTGGGCATTGACTATAGTGTTGGGTTGGTCATTGACTATAGTGTTGGGTTGGACATTGACTATAGTGTTGGGTTGGGCATTGACTATAGTGTTGTGTTCGACATTGACTATACTGTTGGGTTGGGTTGGGCATTGACTATAGTGTTGGGATGGGCATTGACTATAGTGTTGGGTTGGTCATTGACTATAGTGTTGGGTTGGGCATTGACTATAGTGTTGGGTTGTACATTGACTATAGTGTTGGGTTGGACATTGACTATACTGTTGGGTTGGGTTGGGCATTGACTATAGTGTTGGGTTGGGCATTGACTATAGTGTTGTGTTGGTCATTGACTATAGTGTTGGGTTGGGCATTGACTATAGTGTTGGGTTGGGCATTGACTATACTGTTGGGTTGGGTTGGGCATTGACTATAGTGTTGGGTTGGGCATTGACTATAGTGTTGTGTTGGTCATTGACTATAGTGTTGGGTTGGGAATTGACTATAGTGTTGGGTTGGGCATTGACTATAATGTTGGGTTGATCATTGACTATAGTGTTGGGTTGGTCATTGACTATAGTGTTGGGTTGGACATTGACTATAGTGTTGGGTTGGACATTGACTATAGTTTTGGGTTGGGTTGGGCATTGACTATAGTGTTGGGTTGGACATTGACTATAGTTGTTGGACATTGACTATACTGTTGGGTTGGGTTGGACATTGACTATAGTGTTGGGTTGGGTTGGGCATTGACTATAGTGTTGGGTTGGGCATTGACTATAGTGTTGGGTTGATCATTGACTATAGTGTTGGGTTGGACATTGACTATAGTGTTGGGTTGGACATTGACTATAGTGTTGGGTTGGGCATTGACTATAGTGTTGGGTTGGTCATTGACTATAGTGTTGGGTTGGACATTGACTATAGTGTTGGGTTGGGCATTGACTATAGTGTTGGGTTGGGTTGGGCATTGACTATAGTGTTGGGTTGGGCATTGACTATAGTGTTGGGTTGGACATTGACTATAGTGTTGGGTTGGACATTGACTGTACTGTTGGGTTGGGTTGGGCATTGACTATAGTGTTGGGTTGGGCATTGACTATAGTGTTGGGTTGGGCATTGACTATAGTGTTGGGTTGGACATTGACTATAGTGTTGGGTTGGACATTGACTATAGTGTTGGGTTGGTCATTGACTATAGTGTTGGGTTGGACATTGACTATAGTGTTGTGTTGGTCATTGACTATAGTGTTGGGTTGGACATTGACTATAGTGTTGGGTTGGTCATTGACTATAGTGTTGGGTTGGACATTGACTATAGTGTTGGGTTGGGCATTGACTATAGTGTTGGGTTGGACATTGACTATACTGTTGGGTTGGGTTGGACATTGACTATAGTGTTGGGTTGGGCATTGACTATAGTGTTGGGTTGGTCATTGACTATAGTGTTGGGTTGGTCATTGACTATAGTGTTGGGTTGGGTTGGATCCTGTTTTTGATGTTTTACTCTTGAGGAACTAAGGCTGGCAGATCGGTGATCTACAGATGCCCAGTTCTTTTCTAATGCCATTACATAAAGCTAGTTAAGTTTGGCTAAATCATATCAGTCAATGTTACTCAATTTAATATTTTCAAAGCCACAACCTTAGTTCATATTAAATCAATATTCCTGGACTGGACTATTGGATTAGACTTCATCTTTAGCCTGTAATTAACTTCTCTCACTGAGAAATCTACCAGCCTGTTACCTGTTGTCTTTACATCAAAGAGGAAATCAGTTTACTGTGCTCCTCAGAAATGTCAAAATGTACATCCTAAATTGTACCCTTTCCCTATATAGTGTACTACTTTGGACCAGGACCCATAGAAATCTGGTCAACAGCAGTGCACTATGTAGGGAAAAGAATGTCATTGGGGATGAAGACAAAGACAGGTGTGAAGACAGACAGAATCAGAATCACGTTTATTCTCTAGTACACTTACCAGAACGTTCCTTAGGGTGAAGATGCTGCCAGAAATAAACAATGTATACTGATCAAAAATATAAACAAAACATGCAACAATTTCTACCGTTTTACTGAGTTACAGTTAATTAAAGGAAATCAGTCAATTCAAGAGGGCTTTATTACAAACAGAAGTACTCATCGGTTTCACCAGCTGTCCGGGTGGCTGGTCTCAGACATTCCGACAGCTGAAGAAACCGGATTTGGAGGTCCTGGGCTGGCGTGATTACACGTGGTTTGCGGTTGAGAGGCTGGTTGAATGTACTGCCAAAATCTCTAAAACGACATTGGAGGCAGCTTATGGTAGCGAAGTTAACATTAAATGATCTGGCAACAGCTCTGCTGGACATTCCGGCAGTCAGCATGCCAACTGTACGCTCCATCAAATCGTGTGTTATGTTGTGTGACAAAAGTGCACATTTTAACGTGGACTTTTATTGTCCCCAGCACAAGGTGCACCTGTGTAATGAGAATGCTGTTGAATCAGCTTCTTGATATGCCACACCTGTCAGGTGGATGGGATTATCTTGGCAAAGGAGAAATGCTCCCTAACAGGGATGAAAACAAATTTGTGCACTACATTTTAGAGAAATAAGCTTTTTTTTTTTTGTGTATAGACCATTTTCTGGGATATTTTCTTAAAGCTCATGAAACATGGGGACCAACATTTTACATTTTGCCTTCATATTATGCACATCATACAGAATTAACAGTATCGAAAAAGTAAACATAAAACATAAAACTTTGGAGTATAGGCTGGTTACAGTGGGGAATATACCTATGCTATATCTATGTAGACGGAGGGAGGGATGTTGCCATGGTGAATATATACAGTGTTGTGTGGAGGTGTACATAGTGCAAATGTATTATAGCACAGATTAGTATTGAGATCAGGGATGAAAAGGTGCAGTAATAGATTATTACAGTATGAGTCATAATTGCCATAAAACCTGGCAGTGAAAACAAGGAAATGGTTCCAATCGTTATTTTCCACCATTTATTTCTCCCATCGGGGATTTGAAAAACACTTAAAATAAGGGCTGTGTTTTGTTTAGGCTTACCCTGGTTTAGGCTTACCCTGGTTTAGGCTTACCCTGGTTTAGCCTTACCCTGGTTTAGGTTTACCCTGGTTTAGGCTTACCCTGGTTTAGGCTTACCCTGGTTTAGGCTTACCCTGGCTTAGGCTTACCCTGGTTTAGTCTTGCCCTGGTTTAGGCTTACCCTGGCTTAGGCTTACCCTGGTTTAGGCTTACCCTGGTTTAGGCTTACCCTGGCTTAGGCTTACCCTGGCTTAGGCTTACCCTGGTTTAGGCTTACCCTGGTTTAGGCTTACCCTGGCTTAGGCGTACCCTGGTTTAGGCTTACCCTGGTTTAGGCTTACCGTGGCTTAGGCTTACCCTGGTTTAGCCTTACCCTGGTTTAGGCTTACCCTGGCTTAGGCTTACCCTGGTTTAGGCTTACCCTGGCTTAGGCTTACCCTGGTTTAGGCTTACCCTGGTTTAGGCTTACCCTGGCTTAGGTTTACCCTGGTTTAGGCTTACCCTGGTTTAGGCTTACCCTGGTTTAGGCTTACCCTGGCTTAGGTTTACCCTGGTTTAGGCTTACCCTGGCTTAGGCTTACCCTGGTTTAGGCTTACCCTGGTTTAGGCTTACCCTGGTTTAGGCTTACCCTGGCTTAGGCTTACCCTGGTTTAGGCTTACCCTGGTTTAGGCTTACCCTGGCTTAAGTTTACCCTGTTTTAGGCTTACCCTGGCTTAGGCTTACCCTGGCTTAAGCTTACCCTGGCTTAGGCTTACCCTGGCTTGACGATAACTGTGTTATCCCCTCTAGGAAAAAGATAACTTTTTTTTACCCACCAAAAATGAAATGGTAATTAGCTGCTAATGTGGCTATCATAAATAACTGCAAATACCATGAGGATCTAGATGACACTGCTGAATCGAGACAAAGGTAAGAATCTCTGGATGAACTATCTAATAGTAGCTAAATGTAGTAGTGAATACCTTGGAAAAATTGTATTTAAATGGACAATTCTCTGAACTGTCTGGTGCAAGTTTAAAATTGACACAATACCTGTTCGTAAAGGTGTCTGCTAGAGATGACGTGCAGGAACAGCCATGGATTTGTAGTTTTGTATAATGTCTATTTTGATGCTAAATATAATTTTTGAATCTGATAGTAAATAGAGCACAATATATTGATAAGAGACACCTCCAATGTGGGTCTCTATCGGCTCAATGCAAAGTCACTTAATCCCTATGAGCCCGACGGCCGGTTGATGAGGACCACAGCACGGGGGGGAAGACAATGTTCAGAAACCTAAACCGTCTACCAGAGCGGAGGCTTTGAAAAACGGGATGTCCGGGATGGGCAAAGTCGGTCGATGATCTGATCTGGATAAGAGCGTCTGCTAAATGACTTAAATGTAAATGTAAATGATCTGCACACTTCGTTGTTCTGGAGGCATACAGGTCAATGATGGTGGGTAGGAGACAGCCTTCACCGTAGATCAGACTACACTTCGTTGTTCTGGAGGCGTACAGGTCCATGATGGTGGGTAGGAGACAGCCTTCACCGTAGATCAGACTACACTTCGTTGTTCTGGAGGCGTACAGGTCAATGATGGTGGGTAGGAGACAGCCTTCACCGTAGATCAGACTACACTTCGTTGTTCTGGAGGCGTACAGGTCCATGATGGTGGGCAGGAGACAGCCTTCACCGTAGATCAGACTACACTTCGTTGTTCTGGAGGCGTACAGGTCCATGATGGTGGGCAGGAGACAGCCTTCACCGTAGATCAGACTACACCTCGTTGTTCTGGAGGCGTACAGGTCAATGATGGTGGGCAGGAGACAGCCTTCACCGTAGATCAGACTACACTTCGTTGTTCTGGAGGCGTACAGGTCCATGATGGTGGGCAGGAGACAGCCTTCACCGTAGATCAGACTACACTTCGTTGTTCTGGAGGCGTACAGGTCCATGATGGTGGGCAGGAGACAGCCTTCACCGTAGATCAGACTACACCTCGTTGTTCTGGAGGCGTACAGGTCCATGATGGTGGGCAGGAGACAGCCTTCACCGTAGATCAGACTACACTTCGTTGTTCTGGAGGCGTACAGGTCCATGATGGTGGGCAGGAGACAGCCTTCACCGTAGATCAGACTACACTTCGTTGTTCTGGAGGCGTACAGGTCCATGATGGTGGGTAGGAGACAGCATTCACCGTAGACCAGACTACACTTCGTTGTTCTGGAGGCGTACAGGTCAATGATGGTGGGCAGGAGACAGCCTTCACCGTAGATCAGACT